>NC_087210.1:769267-776767 GCF_015104395.2 Macrobrachium nipponense | reverse complement strand
GGAAACTTATGTGGCAGAAATGAAAATATATGTGGTAAAAAATAAATAGATGTAGTAAAATGGGAATTATGTGGTAAAAAAATTAGATGTGGTAAAAATTAAAATATATGTAGCAAAAAAAGAAATGTGGTAAAAATGTAGTAAAAAGACATATATGAAAAAATAAAAGTGGTAAATTATAAATGTGGTAAAAATAACTGATATAAAATAGCAACAAATGCGGCAAAGCCAGAAATAAATGTGGTAGAACCAGAAACATATATGGTAAAATCAGAAAAAAAATATGGTAATGGTTAAATAAATGTGGTAAAAGTAAAAATCAAAATGTGGTAAAACTAGATATAAATGTGGTACGAAATGTGGTAAAAATCTATGTGATTAAAAAAGGAAAATAAACTGGTTAAAAATAAGTGGGGTGGTAAAAATAAATATAAATGTAGTTAGAAATTGAAAAAAATGAAGTAAAAAAAAATAAATGTGGTAAAAAAATGAATGTGTTAAAACTAAGAAATAATGCGCAAAATAGATAAAAATGTGGCAGAGATAGCAAATAAAAAAAGAGAACAGAAATAGTGCATAAAAAGATATATGGTAAAATCAGCAAAATAAATGTGGTCTAGATAAGTCTAATTAAAGAGAAATTAAAGTGATAGAAACACAAATAAACATAACCTAATTCGGCAAACACTACAGAAATAAGTTAAGCAAAAATACAAACGTGGTAAAATAAAGATATAAATGTGGTAAAAGAGGAAAAATAAAAACGTAATAAAACAGAAATAAATTAAGCGCGGGTGACGCCGCTCGTGATTAAGACACTTCCCCCACACCCCAACCCCACCCCCCCGCGAATTATGAACGCAGGGATGATCCAAATGAGAGACTTAGCTAATATCTCTCGGTTTTCGCGGAGGAGAGGCGAAAGAAAAAAAAAACTCCAGCTTCCTTCGTAAGAGAATCCTTGAGGATGTTCCACTAAGAAGACACACAGTGCCTCCTGCTCTTTGGACGAGATAATATTATGTATATTAGGCACCTTTGATCATATTAATACCTAATACTTAAATGATAATATTCGCTCGTCTTCGTCTCATGAAGGGGAAATGAAAGAAGGGAAGACGGCGCTGGCTGGAGAGAAGGATTAAAAGGCATTGACAGGAGAGGAAGATTAAATGGCACTGACGAAAAAGAAGGATTAAATGGCGCTGACAGATAAGAAAGATTAAATGTCCCTGACAGAAAAGAAAGATTGAAGGGCATTAAATTAAAACAAAGATTAAAAGGCGCCAACAGAAAAGAAAGATTAAAATGTCTACCAGAAAAGAAAGATTAAAAGTCCCAGAAAGAAAAGAAAGACTGAAAACCATCAACTTAAAGATTAAAAGGCACCAACAGAACACAAAGATTAAAAGTCCTTGACAGAAAAGAAAGATTAAAAGTCCCTAAAAGGAAAGAAAGATTGAAAGGTATTAACGTAAAATAAATATTAAAAGTCCTTAACGGAAAAGAACGATTAAAAGTCCTTAACAGAAAAGAAAGATTAAAAGTCCCTGAAAGAAGAGTCAGATTAGAAGTCCACAACAGAAAAGAAAGATTAAAAGTCCCTAACAGAAGAGAAAGATTAAAACTCCCCAACAAAAAAGAAAGATTTTAAATCCTTAACATAAAAGAAAGTTTAAAAGTCCCTGACAAAAGAAAGATTGAAAACCATTAACTTAAAATCAAGATTAAAAGGCACCAACATATAAGAGCCATTAAAAGTCCCTAAAAGGATATAAAGATTAAAAGGCATTAACTTAAAAGATTAAAAAGGCACCAGCAGAGCAGATAGAAAAAAAAATCCCAACTGGAAAAAAAGAGAGACAGACAGTCACTGGCAGCAGAAATGAATGAAATCCACACACAAAAAACTTGGACGAATATTATTATTATTAAAGGAATCCTTGGTCTTCTTAAAACCTTAAGAGCCAATATAGTATCCGTTTTACACAGCCAGGAGGCTGAACAAATTGCTTAATAAAGTTGCTTTCATTAGCGCCGCCTCGGAGCTAATGAATTTTGAAGGGCACGGGACTTACGACAACTCGTCCGCCTTCATTTTGGCAAAAAATGGTGGTGAGGCCCTCTGTGCGAATGCGTATGTGTATGCGTGTGTGTGTGTGTGTTAGGAATGAGTAATTTGGGCTAATAAGCCCTAATACCACTTTTTACAAAAAGTGACGATTTACCAACCGCAACATTTTGGGTGGGGGGGGGGGCGGGCGTGGTAGGGGAGCCTCAAGTAAGTGAATGCCTTGAATACTAAAATAAAATGACGATTCAACTTCAATTTGGGCAGAAAGAAACGGAGAGGTCTCTTTTGGGGGGGGGGGTGGGGGGGCGGGGGGGGGGGTGGGGGGGGGGGGGGGGGGGGGTATTGGATGAGGGAAAGGAAACCCTAGGTAAATGGATGCCTTGAATACTATGTTACAAAAAATAATGATTTCCTTCATTTTGGCAGAGATCGAAGAGGCCCTAGAACGAGGGATTTTGGCGCAGGGATTTTGGGGGTGAAAGCCCTGCCCCACTCCCCGGAAAATTGAATAAGCCTTGAATATTATAAGACAAAATATTATCTTTAAAAAATAAAAACAATGATTCCTTCCTTTTGGCAGAGATCGGAGAGGCCCTAGAATGAGGGATTTTAGCGCAGGAATTTTGGGGGTGAAGGCCCTGCCCCCTACCCCGGCCCCCACCCCCCGGGTAAATGAATAATTCTTGAAATATTATAAGACAAAATATTATCTAAAAAAAAAAAAAAAAAAAAAAAACAAAAAAAAAAAAAAAAAAAAGGATATTGGCAGAGATCGACGAGGCCCTAGAATGAGAGATTTTGGCGCAGGGATTTTGGGGGTGAAAGCCCTGACCCCACCCGCCCCCGCCCCCCGGGTGGGGGAAATGAATAATCTTTGAATATTATTAGGACGAAAATATTATCTAAAAAAAAAAAAAAACCAATGATTTCCTTCATTTTGGAACAGAGATCGGAGAGGCCTTAGAATGAGGATTTTGGGGGCGGGGTGAAAACCCATGCCCCACCCCGACCCCAACCCCCCAGGTAAATGAATAATCCTTGAATATTTATAAAACGACAAAAAAAAAAAAAAAAAATGGACGATTTTCCTAACCCAGACGCCTTATGAATAACTTATAATCCTTCCGTTCGTTCGCAAATGAAGTCAGGAGGAAAAAAAAAAAAAAAAAAAAAAAAAAAAAAAAGGGCAGCGTCGGAAACCGCTTTTTAAAGCTGACGTCAGGCGAGAAGACATCATCAAGAGTCGTCGATCGACGTACCCTAATTAGGGACTACGGAAAACTGTGGGGGCGGGGGGTGGCTAATGAGGAATAATGATGATGATGATGATATTGATGCTAATTATGATGAAGATGATGAGAATAGTGGTGGTACACTCTCGTGGCAACAACGAGAAACATTTGTGTATGCGTATGTGTGTGTGTGTACGTGTGTTTGTGTGTGTGTGTGTGTGAACATTTGCTCTTCAGAAAAGCAGTCCTTCTAATTCCTGTCCAATGTTTTCCGATGTTTTGGCAGCATTTTTGAAGCGCGTAACTGCTTAACTGCTGGTAGCATTAGTAGCATTAGAGAGAGAGAGAGAGAGACAGAGAGAGAGAGAGAGAGAGAGAGAGAGA
The DNA here is from genome assembly GCF_015104395.2 of Macrobrachium nipponense. NCBI lineage: Eukaryota > Metazoa > Arthropoda > Malacostraca > Decapoda > Palaemonidae > Macrobrachium > Macrobrachium nipponense. Next base: position 773,077 of record NC_087210.1, on the reverse strand, counting down.
GAGAGAGAGAGAGAGTTGTTACATTTGCCTGGCCGATGTTTAAGTAAGGGGAGAGAGAGGGAGAGAGCTGAGAGGTGTAACATTAGCTTGGCTGGTGTCAAAGTAAGGAGAGAGAGAGAGAGAGAGAGAGAGAGAGAGAGAGAGAGAGAGAGAGAGAGAGAGAATTCTTCGGGAAACAAACTGAGTAAAATGCAAAGTGAATCCTCAGGAGATTAATGTTTGGTTGATTTTAAGACTAGAGAGAGAGAGAGAGAGAGAGAGAGGGAGAGAGAGAGAGAGAGAGAGAGAGAGAGAATGTCAGATTGAATTGAAAGCAGCAAGTAAGTGGAGACGAATCTGTTCATCAACTTGAAGAAGAGGAGTTATTGATTGCCTGATTAGGATGAGTAACTGGCGTCACTGCACTAATGGTCAACGTTGCGGAAATAGCTTCAAGGGAATAATATAAATTACGTTGACGAAGCAATTTTTTTCTGTATATAAACAGGAGTTTATATACTCTATTTTACCATACTTGAGAGTGTCATTGGTTAAAAGAAATTAAATTGATAATGGAAAGAGGATGTTTACCATCCTCAACTTGAAATCCAAGACGACCAAGACTTGGGCGCTACACTAGCTAATACCTTACAGACGAAGGGATTAAACACTACCTTGACATCAAGAGGTCAAACAAGCATTAGAAAAATATTTATGAGTGCAACACAAGTCTGCATAGGCTTTCTGCTGAGTGCAACACAAGTATGGTCTTTCTACAGTGTGCATGAAACACAAGCATGATTGTCCTTCCTGCTGTGTGCATGTAAAACAAGCATGGGTGGGCTTCCTGCTGAGTGCAGCAAAGTTATCACTGGCCTTTTTGGTAAGTGCAACACAAGTATGATTGGCCTTTCTGCTGAGTGCCTGTAACCAAGTATGATTGGGCCTTCATACCTTTCTGCTGAGAACACCACAGAATACTGTGTACACAAGAGATCATCATCAAACTGTAAATCACCAAGTATTAATACCATCCCTAGAAATAACTGACAAACCTCTCCTCTTAGGTAACTCACCAAAGAAGGTCTTGTTGAGGGTAAGCTATGTGCTAAATCTATATTGACTGCTCTTTTTATCATGTGAGTTTGATGAGAAGGTGAGATTAATATACTGGTAAATGGTTCAAGTAGCAACATGAGAAGCACAGAAGAGGTAGATGGGCAACTGGATAGAATTAAGGTTGTTGTTGGCTAGGCAGGAGAGATTTAATACAAAAAAATGTGTTACAGGAACTAAAAGATAAGGAAAATGGTTCTGGGACATAGATCCATTGGGCTACTAAATGAGAAAATAGCTTGTGTCAGATAAAAACGCAAATCTGAAAAAGAGAGATGGATGAAATTACAAACAAATAGATTTGAGGAAGTACGAGTATATAAAAATGAAGTCAGGGGAACACACACACACACACACACACACACACACACACACACACACACAAACTCAGGAGAGAGAGAGAGATAGAGAGATTTATACCAATTAGAGAGAGATGAATAACAGTAGAAAAGTTTCTAAAACAGATGGAAAATTGTTGAGATAAAGCTGCCAGAAATAATAATATAATTTTAGGGGCTGTTGGATACAGATGATGGAAGACGAGACGAAGGGGGTTGCAGAATGCAAAAATGCTCACCGGATCAATATCAACCGTGAGAATAATTACAAAGGTGTTATTAGTTTGCAAAGGCAATAGATGAATACATCTATTATAAAGAGCCGTAAAATATCTAATGGTAATGTAGTGGGTTCATGAACGTGATGGCCCATCATAACGGCGAAATGGGTAACAGAGAGGGGTGGTAATGTTAAGTGAAATATATAATATTTGTTGAATGATTTGAAAATTCAGATAAAAAAAAACACACAAATAGGAGAACAATTATCTTCCCACACCCACCCAACCCCAAATCCCTTCCCCCACCCCCGGGGTTTATAAGCTTCAAGAGCAGAGACAGAGGACACCAAAATGCCCACCCAGTGCCCGGCCCCCTCCCTCCCCCAAAATAAGATGTCACCAATAGGTCAGAAATGTATATGTATAAGCTAATTCACTTGTTAAAACAATCAATTATTCAAATCAAAGTTAACTGAATGACCTGAGTCCTCCCCAAAATACCAGCTCGCCCATGGAGTCCTTGGGTTGATCCTTGGGGGTGATTCTTGAGGTTAATCGTTGAGGCAGATCATTGAGGCTGATATTTGGGGATGATCCTTGAGGCTGATATTCCATGGGTGGGCCAGATTCTTGGAGTAGATCCTTGAGCTGATCTTCCTTGGAGCTGATCCGTGGAGCAGATCCTTGAGGCTGATCCGTGGAGCTGATCATTGGAGCAGATCCTTGAGGCTGCTCTTCCTTGGGGCGATCCCTGGGGCTGAATCTTGAAGCTGATTCTCCTTGGAGCTGTTCCTTGAGGCAGATCCTTGAGGCTGATCCGTGGAGCTGATTATTGGGGTAGATCCTTGGAGCTAACATTTAAGGCTGATCCGTGGAGCTGATCCTTGAAACTGATCATTGAGGCAGATCCTTGGTGCAGATCCTTGAGGCATATCACTGTTGCAGATCCATGGGGCTGATCTCTGAGGCAGATCCTTAATACTGATCATTGTGGAGCTAACACTTGAGACTGATCCGTGGAGCTGATCCTTGAGGCTGATCGTGAAGCCGATATTTCCCTGGTCCAAACATTCTCAGACAATTGACACTCTTCTCCAACATAATCAAAGCAGAAGGTTAAAAAAAATAAATAAACAAAATTGGAAAAAGCTATCCTATAACCCAGAGAAAATATCTCTCTAATTTAAAAAATTCTTGGACTTAAAATGAGATCACTATTGCAGTTTGAGTTCATTCTCCTCAGTCGGAAGTATTCGAAACAGAATAAAAACTATTCCCACCATTATGTGATGGAACTCAAAAATCAACACAGATCACTGACCTGTATTCACTCTAAAAATTTTGACATCAAACCCCACTTCGGCTAACTTTTACAAGGAAATGTATTTGGAATTCATACAAGGAAATCTATTTGGAATTCATACAAGTAAATGAATTTGGAATTCATACAAGTAAATGAATTTGGAATTCATACAAGAAAATATATCTCGAATTCATTCAAGGAAATGAATTTCGAATTCATACAAGTAAACATATCTGGAATTCATATGACAGGAGTTCTGAAATTCATTCATCAATTTTGCAAATGAAATGCAGATGAAAGGAGGTTGCGTCAATGTGTCAAATGGTTCTGTAGTGAAGATACCACCAGAGAGAGAGAGAGAGAGAGAGAGAGAGAGAGAGAGAGAGAGAGAGAAATGATACCTGGAGAGAATATGGTTCCCATCTGATAGAAGAAAGAGAAGACGATGGGAAATACAAAAAAAGTAAAATAAATAAATAAAAGAGCTCAGATATTAGAAAAGTAACTAAATATATATATATATATATATATATATATATATATATATATATATATATATATATATATATATATATATATATATATATATTACCGTTTATTTGCAAGGATACATTAAGCATACCTTCCTTTCTTTTTAAATGAAAATTACGAACCAAACATCTGGAAAACTATTTTTGGGGTTGTGGGTGGGGGAGGGGGGGGGGGGGGGGGTAGGGGGGGCGGGGAATTGAACGTGATGAAAGATAAATACTAACCTCCAGTCCACAGATAAATCGATATTCTTATATACAATAAATATCAGCATTTTTTATCCATCCACAACAAAAACAAGTTCGTCTGGAGAAAGAAAAAG
>NC_087210.1:751767-764267 GCF_015104395.2 Macrobrachium nipponense | reverse complement strand
AACCAGCAATATTATTCATAATTTATATTAATAATTCTCCATATATCAGTGATAAGGTTATAATAATTATGTTTATTTTCGTACTTCTGCTGACGATCCAATGCTTCTCCACGCTCACAAACAGTCGATTGAGGCACTGCGAGGTTCAAGTCACAAACGGCAAAGCAAAACGTAGCATTTTAAGCCACAAAACACACAAACCAACGAACAAGGGGAGATGTTTATTTATAAGCCTATAGGCCTAAGGCTGATCAGTGACCACATAGCTGCTTCTTCATCTTCACACTCACAAACATTCAATGGATGAACTATGAGGCATAAGTCACAAACAGGGAGATAAATAATGATACTTCAAGGCACAAAACATACACTGAACAAACAAAGACAAACAAAACAATCAAGACAATCTCAGGTTAAGTCTTCGTAGACGAAGCCTCGGAATGACTCGAGTCGAGTGGTTGGTTCTCAGTGTCTTTTTCTATTTTCTTTAATTTTTTCAACTATTATCTCACCTTACTTTAAAGAAAGACTCTGTGAGAAAGAAGCTTATCATTATCGTTTAGTTGAAACTATTAAAAAAAAAAAAAACAAGAATGGGCTGATGATACCTACGAGAAGTTGGAGGTACTCGTGTTTTTTTTTTTTAATATCCTTAGTTTCTCAATTATAGAATATATTGTCAGATTATCAAGTCCATTAACGTCTTCTTCAAATATTATTTTCATTTCCACGTTACTGCAACTAAATATGTGTGAAATTACGGTTTAGTCGAACCGCAAAAGGAAGTAGGCAGACACCTACAGAAGGTTGGTACTACTACATTTTTTATCTTTAAACTATTATTAAACTTATTCTTACATTACCACGGCCTTTATCATAGCCTTCAGATACTCTTCACATTCATACAATAGTTCAAGTAAAGAATATATGAGAATTAAGCCTATTTAATTCAACCTGTTTCGAATTCTGTTTCGAAGCCTCATGAAAATGAATTAGACTATTTATCTCAGTGAATTATGAAAGGCCTCTTTATGGCAACAGCAATAAGATGCTAATGGTAAATAAACTCAGAGAGAGAGAGAGAGAGAGAGAGAGAGAGAGAGAAAGAGAGAGAGAGACAGACAGACAGACAGAGAGAGAGAGTTATACACAGTCACTATGTATAGAGGACATAAGGTCTATATAAATAAGCGTTTCCCGTTGACTGTAAGTTAGTGTCATCGCCAACATGGCGAGCTAACACCATCAAAGCCTGTCGTCACATGAGACGAGTTGATCTCCCCCCAAAAGTTGATATTTCTGCCTCTTGAATCTCCTCTTGAATCTCCTCCTCATCTTGGGGGATTATAAGTCGCTCACGGTTGTTAACGCTTTGATATTTAGGCTGTTGTAATTGTTGTTATGACAACATCTAAGGCACTACCGTTTCCATGGCATCAACGCGCTAGTACCACTATGGTACTTTACGTGACTTCATAGACAGATTATATTTATATATGATCTGAATAGCGTTTCAGTCAGAACATCTCTCTCTCTCTCTCTCTCTCTCTCTCTCTCTCTCTCTCTCTCTCTCTGGGCAAATAGGTTACAAGTTTTTTTTTTTTTTTTTTTTTTTACTGGAATTTGAGAAAAGAGAAATCGATTAGTCTTATTACTACGTCAAGTTGTGGATATAGTTACGATGTACGTAATATTACGTAAGATATTATATATATATAATATATATATATATATATATATAAATAATGTGTATATTATTATTATTATTATTATTATTATTATTATTATTATTCGCCTAAACTCTCCCACCCACAGGTCAGGAATTCCGAGGACCTCCACTTGGTCACGAAGGTCACCAACACAACGCCCCATTTCATAGCCACGGGACTGGACCCGGGCACGGCCTACACCCTGCACGTGGGCGTGCACAGTCCCATGGGCGCCTCCACGCCCGTGAAACTGCAGGCGTTCACTGTGAAGACGGCAGAGAAGAGAATGGGTGAGTACGTACCAGCGATGGATAGAGATGTTTGAAACTCACATACTCTACCTCTATCTTACTCCCAAGGTGAAGCTCACATTATACCCATATCTCCCCCGCCCCCAGGTATGATTCAGCCCTCGGAGGAGATCATGGGCGTGTTCCCACTGGTGGCCGTCGTGGTGGGAGCAGCAGTGACGATTGTGATCACCCTAATCACCATTGTAGCTCTGGCCATCAAGCACTGCCCCAGGGAACGCAGCACCAGCCACGAGGCTCCGCCCCGCGGGCACCACCAGTACGCCCCAGGGTCCTCCTTGGTGTCCGACGGCTCGCCGAAAGAAACCGTCTCCACCTTCAGCAGGCCCTCGCCTGCCTCGGAGGACAGGAATCCTGATATCATCCCCCAGAAGGAAGGTAATGGATGAAGGGTGTCTTGGCTTTTGTTGTTCCTTAACTTCATGAGATTCACTGAGGAGAGAAACTGGGACTAAAGAGGTTTGAAAGGTTTTAAGAATGACAAATTGAGATTAGAAAGGTTTGAAAGGTGTAACAGGAGGATAAATTGAGATTAAAAAGGTTTGAAAGGTGTAACAGGAGGACAAAGTCAGAGTAAAAATGTTTAGAGGGTTTAACAGAAGGACACAATAAGATTAAAAAGATTTAAAAGGTGTAACAGGAGGACAAATTGAGAGTGAAAAGAATTGAAAGGTTTTGAGAAGGACAAATTCAGAGTAAAAAAAGTTTAGAAGGTTAACAGCAGGACAAATTGAGAGTAAAAAGGTTTGAAAGGTGCAACAGGAGGACATATTGAGAGTAAAAATGTCTGATATGTGTAACAGGTGGAAAAATTGAGAATAGAAGGGTTTGAAAGGCGTAACAGGATAACAAATTGAGATTAAAAAGGTATGAAAGTTTTAACAGAAGGACGCAATGAGATTAAAAAGGTTTGATATGTGTAACAGGAGGAAAAATTGAGAATAGAAAGGTTTGAAAGGCGTAACAGGATAACAAATTGAGATTAAAAAGGTATGAAAGTTTTAACAGAAGGACGCAATGAGATTAAAAAGGTTTGAAAGGTGTAACAGGAGGAAAAATTGAGAATAGAAAGGTTTGAAAGGCGTAACAGGATAACAAATTGAGATTAAAAAGGTATGAAAGTTTTAACAGAAGGACGCAATGAGATTAAAAAGGTTTGAAAGGTGTAACAGGAGGAAAAATTGAGAATAGAAAGGTTTGAAAGGCGTAACAGGATAACAAATTGAGATTAAAAAGGTATGAAAGTTTTAACAGAAGGACGCAATGAGATTAAAAAGGTTTGAAAGGTGTAACAAGAGGAAAAATTGAGAGTAAAAAGGTTTGAAAGGCGTAAAAGGATGACACATTGAGAGTAAAAAGGTTTGGAGGGTTGTAACAGAACGGCAAACTAAGATTAAAAAGGCTTGAAAGGTGTAACAGGAGGACAAAGTGAGATTAAAAAGGTCTGAAATGTTTAACAGGAAAGTAAGATGGAAGAAAGATAATAAAAACTTCAGAGCCTTGGATGGGAGCTGCTACGAACCTCATCAAATAATAATGCCAACAGTTCACCGCACGAGGAGCACTAACGTCACTACTACCATCAGCGAGTAGGGAAAAAATAAGAAAGATATTGCTAGGAGGACATTATATCATTCGAATATTAACACACCCTTCGACTTTAGAGACACATGACGCGGGTTATAAAATGTGTATCTATAACCTTCTCCTGGACATGTCGTGGACAAACTAGGCCATAAGAGATGCATATTAGGTTCTTTATGACATGGATTGAATATAAATTTCCTTTTTTTTATCACATCACCATGGCGACGTTTTCTTATTCGCAAACATTATTATCAAGCTACGAACGTCCTTTAAGTTGGTCAACTGGTATAGAGGTTATTGTCATGGTATGTTGCTTAGATGGAGCGGGTTCACATCTCCTCCAGGTCAATGGAAATGAAATTTAAAAAAATATTATTTCTTTTCTTGTAGCATTTCCTTCCATGTTGGGTACCCGCTTTTATTTTTTATTTTTTATAAAATCCTGGTGTCTCAAAAAATTATTTTGTACTTTTTAGTGCATTTTAATTAAAGTGTTTAATTTTTTATTTTTATTTTGCATTTTTTATTTTTGACCGAAATAGTAACCTATCTATGACTGTAGCTAACGAAATTGAATACTTTTTAGTGCTTTATAATAAAATTGTTTAAATTTTCTTAATATTCTATTTTACATTATTTTTATTTTTGAAGGAACTAGTAACCTATTTATTACTGTAGCTAACGAAATTTAACGTGATATCCTGTCGAGCCAAAGAAGGTTTGAAAAATCCATAGAGTTATTATTAATTTAGTCAACCAATTTAAAAAAGGTATGACAAATCCTAAGAGTTATTCACTTCACACAAAACCTGAGATGCTGGGAGAGGTCACTGCTGACCTACAGATCATGTAAGGCTGTATTGTCACCATGCAAAATTTCAAGCCTATCTGACAAAAGGAACAGATTTTACCCAAACACATAGACAGGCAAATCCAGAAGGCACACAAATGCTCTTTGGGAAGAAACTGCACAGACTAAAAAAAAAAAAAAAAATGGGACAAGCATGTGTAAATCCTCAAAAGATATTAAACCAAGAATTCCCAGAGCTTATTGGATACTGATAAACCCAGCTCTTCCATTCGAAGCGAACTGAGAGAACTCTCGCATCGCCAGAATGAGACAAGTCATGCTGAAAGTGGGACTAATTGCATCAGAGCGAACCGTTATGCTGTTGTCCAGATTATGTAGTGCAGAAGCCATGATGGAATCTCAGATATAAAATTATGACCTGTTTCGTCCTTTCAGGCTTTGAGGACTTTTCGCTATAATATTTTCTCCCTGTTTATGAAACAATTCGTACAGTTTCATTCTAAAAAAATTTTTTTTACTCAACATTTAAGGAATATTTTCAGATCTGAACCCATTGTGCATAAGAGTGAAGAAATACTTTTAGATAGATTTAAGCCTACTATCCATAATAGTAATAGATCTAAGCCTACTATCCATAATAGTAATAGATCTAAGGCTACTATCAGCAATGGTAAAGGAATATTTTCAGATCTGAGTTCACTTTACATGATGGTAAATGAATATCTTTAGGAGCTCTGAGCTCACTTTACCTAATGGTGAAGTAATACTTTCAGATCTGAGCTCACTTTACTTGATGGTAAAGGGATATTTTCAGATCTGAGCTTACTTTACATGATGGCAGAGGAATATTTTCAGATCTGAGCTCACTTTACCTGATGGCAAAGGAATAATTTCTGATCTGAGTTCACTTTACCTAATGGCAAAGGAATATTTTCAGCTCTGAGCTCTCTTTACATGATGGCAAAGGAGTATTTTCAGCTCTGAGTTCACTTTACCTGATGGTAAAGGAATATTTTCAGATCTAAGCTCACTTTACGTGATATCAAAGGAATATTTTCAGCTATGAGTTCACTTTACCTGGTGGCAAAGGAATATTTTCAGCTCTTAGCTCACTTTACCTGATGGCAAAGGAATATTTTCAGCTCTGAGTTCACTTTACCTGATGGCAAAGGAATATTTTCAGCTCTGAGCTCACTTTACGGGATGACAAAGGAATATTTTCAGCTCTGAGTTCACTTTACCTTTGATGGCAAAAGGAATATTTTTCGGCCTCTGAGTTCACTTTACCTTTGATGGGCAAAGGAATTTTTATTTTCAGCTCTGAGTTCACTTTACCTGATGGCAAAGGAATATTTTCGGCTCTGAGTTCACTTTATCTGATGGCAAAGGAATATTTTCAGCTCTTAGTTCACTTTAGCTGATGGTAAAGGAATATTTTCAGATCTAAGCTCACTTTACGTGATGGCAAAGGAATATTTTCAGCTCTGAGTTCACTTTACCTGATGGCAAAGGAATATTTTCAGATCTGAGCACACTTTACCTGATGGCAAAGGAATATTTTCAGCTCTGAGTTCACTTTAGCTGATGGTAAAGGAATATTTTCAGATCTGAGCTCACTTTACGTGATGGCAAAGGAATATTTTCAGCTCTGAGTTCACTTTACTTGATGGCAAAGGAATATTTTTAGCTCTGAGTTCACTTTACCTGATGGCAAAGGAATATTTTCAGCTATGAGCTCACTTTACCAGATGGCAAAGGAATATTTTCAGATCTGAGCTCACTTTACCTGATGGCAAAGGAATATTTTCAGCTCTGAGTTCACTTTACCTGAAGGCAAAGGAATATTTTCAGCTCTGAGTTCCCTTTACCTTATGGTAAAGGAATATTTTCAGATCCGAGCTCACTTTACGTGATGGCAAAGGAGTATTTTCAGCTCTGAGCTCACTTTACCTGATGGCAAAGGAATATTTTCAGCTCTTAGTTCACTTTACCTGATGGCAAAGGAATATTTTCAGCTCTGGGTTCACTTTATGTGATGGCAAAGGAATATTTTCAGCTCTGAGTTCACTTTATCTGATGGTAAAGGAATATTTTCAGATCTGAGTTCACTTTACCTGATGGAAGAGGAATATTTTCAGCTCTGAGTTCACTTTACCTGATGGAAGAGGAATATTTTCAGCTCTGAGCATACCTGATAATAAAGGAATATTTTCAGATCTGAGATCTCTTTACGTGATGGTAAAGGAATAATTTTAGATCTGAGTTCACTTAAACCTGATGAAAAAGGAATATTTTCAGCTCTGAGCTCACTTTATGTGATGGCAAAGGAATATTTTCAGCACTGAGTTCACTTTATCTGATGGCAAAGGAATATTATCAGATCTGAGCTCACTTTACGTGATGGCAAAGGAATATTTTCAGCTCTGAGTTCACTTTACCTGATGGCAAAGGAATATTTTCAGCTCTGAGTTCACTTTACCTGATGGCAAAGGAATATTTTTAGCTCTGAGTTCACTTTACCTGATGGCAAAGGAATATTTTCAGATCTGAGCTCACTTTACGTGATGGCAAAGGAATATTTTCAGCTCTGAGTTCACTTTACCTGATGGCAAAGGAATATTTTCAGCTCTGAGGTCACTTTACCTGATGGCAAAGGAATAATATTAGCTCTGAGCACACTTCAGCTGATGGCAAAGGAATATTTTTAGCTCTGTGCTCACTTTACCGAGGCAAAGGAATACGCTCGTGAGTCACTTTACCTGATGGTAAAGGAATATTTTCAGATCTGAGTTCACTTTACCTGATGGAAGAGGAATATTTTCAGCTCTGAGCTCACTTTACCTGATGGCAGAGGAACATTTTCAGCTCTGAGCTCACTTTACCTGATGGCAGAGGAATATTTTCAGATCTGAGCATACCTGAATATAAAGGAATATTTTCAGATCTAAGCTCATTTTACGTGATGGCAAAGGAATAATTTTAGCTCCGAGTTCACTTTACCTGATGGCAAAGGAATATTTTTAGCTCTGAGCTCACTTTACGTGATTGTGAAAGGATATTTTTAGATATAAGCCCACTTTTCCTGATGGTAAAGTGATATTTTCAGATCTGAGTTCTATTTACTCGATGGTAAAGGAATATTTTGAGATCTGAGCTCTCTTTACCTGATAGTAAAGGACTATTTTCAGATCTGAGCTCACTTTACTCGATGGTAAAAGACTATTTTCAGATCTCAGCTAACTTTACCCGACAATAAAGGGATATTTTCAGATCTGACCTCACTTTTCCTGATAATAAAGGAATATTTTCAAATCTGAGTTCACTTTACCTGATGGTAAAGGAATATTTTTAGATCTGAGCTCACTTTATGTGATGACAAAGGAATATTTTCAGCTGTGAGTTCACTTTACCTGATGGTAAAGGAATATTTTCAGATCTGAGCTCACTTTACGTGATGGCAAAGGAATATTTTCAGCTATGAGCTCACTTTACGTGATGGTAAAGGTATATTTTCAGATCACTGACTCCATAACTTCTCCCTCAGCCAGAAATTTCAGATAAAACCAACCTTCACTGCATCAAGCAATCATACATTTAGATTATGTGTCAATATAGCTGGATTTGACTTTGTTAATTATATCATCTGATGGAAGCTATCTGGTTCGTCACACATTCATACAATTGGATGATATCACCATGCTCGTATCATTGTCAAATCCCTGTAGGAGAAGTAATAGCCATGTAATTATGTAATTAGAGCCGTGGCAGTTTATCCAACCTACCCTTAATTAGGCCTACAGCGTGTTGCTGGTTTTGGGATAGGCCTACTATGTTATTTTCTTTCTGAGCTTGGCTTATATTGGGTAGATATTCTGTTTGAAATAGAGGACTAGTGAGAGAGTAACGCACAAAAGTAGGTGGAATGGTGGAATTAACTTTCAAAAACTCGTGTTTAAGCCAATTGGCATATCCACAAAAATACTTTCCTGGTAACACAAATCAATAAGTTACGAAAGAAAGCTTCAGCTCAGAAGTTACTAAAAAGGTTACCAAAAGGGCACAGGGAGAGAGAGAGAGAGAGAAGAGAGAGAGAGAGAGAGAGAGAGAGAGAGACTCTAGCGAATTCCATCCTTTTCACATCAAATCCTCGCCGTTAATAGCGTCCAAATCCTAAAATTCCTGATGGTAATGAGAGAGGTGAAATCTGAACCGAGGACTCCACCAGCAACAGAAGCCATTTATATATATATATAAACCTTGCGCAGTGTGGAAGGTTTTAATCCGCTTGTCCTGTTGCTAATATTATTCTTCACCAGCCTTATCTCTCAGTGCCAGGTTATCCCACGCCTTCCTCTCTCTCTCTCTCTCTCTCTCTCTCTCTCTCTCTCTCTCTCTCTCTCTCACACACACTGCATTATCACACAGAGACACTTAATTTCAGGCTTTGGATAAACTGCTCCGTCGCGCGCCAAGACCACAATAGCGTAACTGGAACCTTTCTCCCCTCACCTCCTCCTCTTCCTCCTCCTCCTCCTCCTCACGTATATGAAAGGATTATTTACCTCCACCTATCTGTCCTCAATTCCGAGGCTGCTCGAAGGAGAGAGAGAGAGAGAGAGAGAGAGAGAGAGAGAGAGAGAGAGAGAGATTCTTGAGGTGGAGTTCATCCATTATTTTAACAAATTCTGACACTTGGAATTTTACTATTTTTATTATTTTAACGATTTATGATACAATGTTATTATTATTATTATTATTATTATTATTATTATTATTATTATTATTATTATTATTATTATTATTATTATCATCATTATTATTATTATTATTATTATTATTATTTCGACGGTTTCTGATACTTGATGTTTTTCCATTATTTTAAGGAATTTTCCTTTATGTCGAATTCTGACGCTTAAGTGATGCCAAGTTGATGCAAGACTGTCGCTAAATTGACGCCATATTGACGCAAAATTGAACTCAAATTGACGCAAAAGTGATCTCTCATTGACGCAAAACTGACCTCAAATTGACGTAAAACTGACCTCAACTTGACACCAAAATGACCTCAAATTGATACAAAACTGACCTCAAATTGATGGAAAACTGACACCAAATTGACACAAAACTGACGCCAAACTGACCTCACATTTACGAAAAAGACACCACATATTGACGCAAAAGTAATTTCAAATTAACACAAAAGTGACCTCGAACTGACTCAAAACTGACGCCAAATTGACCTCAAACTGACCCGACACTGACTCCTTACTAACCTCAAATTAATGCCAAATACCGCATAATCCTCCACCTCCTCCAAACTGACGCAAAACTGACGTCTATATCTCCCTCTCCCCATTCAGAATGCGACTACCAACTCGAGGAGCTCCGGGTCCCCAGCAGCTGTCAAGTCAACGCCTGCCACGGCGCCACGGCCATCCAGGTACCCCTGAGCGGTGCTCCCCCCCACTACGTCTCTTCCGGGGGGGGAGGAGGAGGAGGAGGAGCCATCATCAACACCTACCCACACCAGAAGTGGGACGCCTATTACCAACAGCAACACATCCTTCAGTACCATCCTCATCATCACCACCAGCCCCCGCCGTTTCACCATCAACACCATCTCCAGCATCATCTCCAACACCCCTCGGTCTCCACCACTAGTACCTCGTCGTCGCAAGGCGTGGTTAGGTCTACGCACGAATCCTGCCAGGTAATCTCTCTATGCACTATATTGCACTATACTGCACTATATTGCACTATATTGCACTATACTGCACTATATTGCACTATATTGCACTATACTGCACTATATTGCACTATATTGCACCATACTGCACTATATTGAACTATACAGCACTATATTGCACTATACAGCACTATATTGCACCATACTGCACTATGTTGTACCATACTGCACTATATTGCACCATACTACACTATATTGCACTATATTGCACTATACACGCTATAAATACGTACCTATGTATAGTGTGTGTATGTAAGTTGTAAGCTTTCATTCATCCTCTAACGTATATGTAATTTATACTACACATTCCTTGTATCTGCGCACTATTAAGCACTTATACCTGCACTATTAAATTGACTGCAAATACGTCCATGTTGTATAGGTATGTGATAAGTATGGATTCTAAACTTTCTTGTATCTGCACTATATACACTACACTGTATGTAATTTATACTACATATTCTGCACTATATACTATATAAATATGTACCTATATATAGTGTGTACGCATGTACGTTTGTGAGCTTTCATTCATTCTTCACTGTACCTAATCTTTACATTAGATTTCTTATATATAATCTCATAATCCCATATGCTTGTAACCTGGACTTGGAATTCCTATTCAGCTAAACGATGGTACTATTAAAATGGTCTTCGTTTAAGAAAAAACTGTGTTAGGTGTATGTACGTTGGTATGCTATTAATCATCACTAATTTAAAGTTATTTATACAATAGATTTCTTGTATAGAATCTGATTGTCTTGTGTTTTAGTAGCACAGATTTAGAATTGCATTCCTTAGACTTATGGTACTACTGAAATGGTCTGTTTGCTTTCAAAAGCCAAAACCAGATTAGTAGTTCAACTTTATATGAAGAAAATGCGAAAAATAAAAAAAAAATAACAATGAATGATAATTAAATATCACAAAAGACAATGCAACATGAAAGTATGAATATTATTTAAAGCGTTTGATATGATTCCGTACTATAGAAACGATCCGTTGGTTTTTAAAAGCCAAAAATAGACTTCTAGATCATTCAATATTATTATTATCGTTATTATTATCATTATTATTATTTCAGTGAGAAATTATAAAAAAAACTTTATAAAAGACAATGAAACACCTTAAAATATAGAGAAATATCAAAGGATAGTGTTATTTGAAGCCTTTTAATAGATTTTCCCTCGGCCACAGATAGCCACCGGTCACGGTGGAGAGCCAGCACACCACTCACAAGCACTCCACCAGCAAACGCCGCCCCCACAGGTAGTGTTGATGCCCGACGCCCACGCAGCGTACTTGCCCCCTTCCACGGCGGCTACCATAACCTCCGCGGGCATGGCGATGTACGGGGGAAGCCCCTACGGAGGTCCTCCCGCCCCTAATCCTCAGCAGGGGGCCTTCGTCAACAAGAGAGCAGGTGGTGGTATAGTAGGCCTAGAGGCTTCGTCCTCGTCAGCTTCTTCGTCGCCTATAATCAACCTCCGAGGAGGAGGAGGAGCTGGAGGAGGCCCTTCGGTGGCAGCGCCGCCCGCAGGAGGGGGAGGAGGAGGAGGGGGGACTTGTCCAGCTACTTCAGCGGCCGCCCACGGACAGGAGGATTACACCGGAGATGGGCGGAGACACGAGAGCAGCGTATAACGACCCGAGGGCGCCTCGTCTAAAGCTCTTTTTTGGGGGGCGGGCGGTTTATAGACCTAGGTGAATAGCTCTCTCTCTCTCTCTCTCTCTCTCTCTCTAAGAGAATATACTATTGACACATAACATTTTGTATAATTATTCGCTAATGTAAAAAAAAAATAAAATCCATGAATTATAATTATATATCGATGTATCTGAGGATGTGTATGTTTATACATAAAAAAGCTATTTGTGTATATATACATATATATATATATATATTATATATATATATATATATATATATATATATATATATATATATGTGCGTGTGTGTGTATGTATGCGTGTTAGGGTATCTGTACATATATATTGCATACGAAATCGTATGATATCTATAAAAGGGAGAGGTTAAAAGGCATGGATGCTGTATAATAATATTTCCTTGTTCACGATGTAAATTGTAAGTGCATATATGTATATATATCATATTATACATACATAAAACTGCTTATGTGTTTATGTATACCTATGTATACAACGTGTTTTTGTATGCATAAGGTTTTTTTGTAAAGCGAGAACCTGCAATATTTTTTGTAAGAACTTTAGAGCAGGTAACATTATGAATCTTATTTTAGAGAACTAAGGTATCCACTGTGTCTGATTGTGATAAACGTTATCCATTTGTGTGCGTTTGTGTATGTATTGTATAT
>NC_087210.1:731767-741767 GCF_015104395.2 Macrobrachium nipponense | reverse complement strand
GTGAAGTGATAAGAGGTGGTGAGAGGAGTTCTGGAGTAGATCTGAGTATTCATTGGGTGGAGTAGGACCCGAAATAAGCCTAAATCCAAATACAAGAGGCTGTGGTGGAAATGTGAATGTAATTTTAATCAAAAGAATATATATCGGTAAGAATGCTATTAGGGTAGTGTGTAAGTAAAATATAGAGGAAATATGGTTTTAAGAATAGATGAGCATTCCGTTACATTCCAAAACGATACAACGGTTGAAAATCTGGTAGTGGAAAAAGCCAGTAGACGGGTGGATATGGAAATTATTGATAGGCAGTATATTAGGTACAAAATAAACTAAATGTACTTTTTGAATGATTATAAGTCTGTGTACAAGATATGTGTGTGGATAATATAACACCTGTTTCATAATCACTGATATATTTGTAATTCTATTCACACAATTGCATTATAAATAGTGAATAACTGTCTTTGTGATAGGGTCATATATATGCTGCTTGTGAACCTTAATGCTTGTTTGTATATATATATATAATATATATATACATATATATATATATATATATATATATATATATATATATATATATATATATAGTATATATGTATATGGATGTCTTTCACTGAAACACAACAGTACAATATGAAGATAAAAGGCCATTTAAAACATTAATTAAACGTTGCAACCATATATTTCGAGACTTACTACCACACCTTCATATGCCTTTTATATAAACTCTTGTAAGACATTCTATGTGAATATTTTACCAGTGATCAGGAGCACAGAAGGGAGTGCTCGAAATATATGGTTGCGTCATTCAAATAGTGTTTTATGGCCCTTTTATCTCTCTTTCCTCTCTCTCTCTCTCTCTCTCGCCCTCTCTCTCTCGCCCCTCCCCGCCGGCGTCTCTCTCTCTCTCTCTCTCTCTCATTTCTCTCTCTCTCTCTCTCTATGTATATATATATATATATGTATGTATGTATGTATGTATATATATATATGTGTGTATGTATGTATGTATATATATATATATTATACATATATATATATATATATATATATATAGATATATATATATATATATATATATATTTGTATGTATGTATATATAACTGAATCACAAAAGTTTGGAACGTGATAAATCCATAAAAAAAAAGTATAAGCCACGAAGGAAAAATAAACAACGGCGTTTCTGCAAGATCTTTCGACTGAACATCCTTTACTCAGCAGACAAACTGACTTACACACACACACACACACACACAACACACACACACACACACACACACACATATATATAGTATATATATATCTATATATATATATATACATATAAATGTGTGTGTAATAGTAATAGCCACAATGCCCTCTTAGCCCCTCAGGTTTGTCACATGTTTGTCACATGTCAATGCCATGTTTGTGATGCGTCTATGACATGTCTGTGACATACCTATGACATGTAATATATTTGGTGAAAATTATTTTACAATACTGAGAAATTTCCTTTAATCAAGACATCTGTCTTATAGCTTGAAAACAAAGGCTTCATTATTAACACACGGCCAAAGGCACCTCAAGGAAAGGAGGTTCACGCTGTTAATTTTGACATTCAATATTTTCTGGTCTAATAATCATCAACCAACAACGTTGTTATTGTTGTTGACAGACACTGGTAATTTGCACCACCATCATAACTCCTTTTGTTAAGAATTCTAGTTTTCAATTTACGCTTCTAAATTTCATAGTTCACAGAATGCAAAACATTTCAATGAAAATGTATATACAAAATAAAAATACTTTCCCACCCGCATTTCATGACGATTTGTAATTAACATTTTAATGATTTGGGTTAAATGATTATAGCGTGTTGCTTTAAAACACACACATACACTCTTATACACACATATACATATACACATAGTACCTAGGTCCGTTTCTGTTACGTAACATCCGGCAATAACAGTGGCGATTTGTAATTAATTTTTAATCATCATTTGAGTTAAATGATTATAGCGTGTTGGTTTAACACACACCTATACACTCATATACACACACATACATATACACACACTAACTAGTTCCGTTTCTTTTACGTAACATCTAGCAATAACAGTGACGATTTGTAATTAATTTTTAATCATCATTTCAGTTAAATAATTATGGCGTGTTGTTTTAACACGCACACATATACACTCTTATACACACACATACACATATACACATTACCTAGTTCCGTTTCTGTTACGTAACATCTGGCAATAATAGTAGAAACCTCCTTCGATTTTAAACAGACAGCTGTAAAGCTATCAACACTGCAATCCACAAAAGCATTTCGGTCGTTCCTCCTCGGTGGTAATTGAAGGAACTCGCACAAACCCTTCGAGGATTCCTCCTCGGCGAGTCAACAAATAGAAGGTAATCTTTGTTCTATAAAAACTTTAATCCTCTGCATTGTAAAATGGTTCAGAAATAAGATTTTGTTTTAGATACCGGATCTAAGTCTGGCACAGTCGAGTAATTATACGTCCTCTCTTGTTTTTTATGAAGATTATAATGGAATATTAATTGTCAAAGTAATAAAATTACTAAAGAAGTCAGGATGCATTGATTAGACAGACGAAGCTGGAGATATTATTTATATGTATGTGTGTGTGTGTTTGTACACACACACACACACACGCACACACACATGAAATATTAATTGTCAAAGTAATAAAATGCCCAAAGAAGTCACGATGCATTGATTAGACAGACGAAATTGGAGAAATTATATATATATATATATATATATATATATATATATATATATATATATATATATATATATATATATATATATATATGTGTGGTGTGTGTGTGTGTGTGTGTGTGTTTTTTTTGTTTGTTTGTGTTTGTACCACACACACACACCACACACATTCATTATTATTCCTTTCATCACCTCCAGCTGCTGTTTAGCCTCGTCTGCTGTTCTCCAGTGAGAGAGCGACTATGTAATATGTAATGGCTGTTTTCCAGGCCGGCGAAGCGAAAACTCGCTCGCTTATTATTACACGGAGGCGCCACGAAAGGTGATCATTTCCTTCACAGATTCGGAACTCGACCAAAGGAAAGGGACGGAAATCCTTATTTTCCATCTATATATATATATACCGAGCGGGCCACGACGTAGAGACAGGCAGGCAGGCCGGCAGGCGAACAGACAATAAAGAATCCAAGAAAGGTCTACTTCGTTTACGTGGAGGTACTTTCGACGTGATTGCTGATTGAGTGACACTTCTTTTCCCCACAAAAGTTTAAAAAAGTGTGGAGGGTTACTAGTCTCGTTGTCTTCAGCTTTACTCATATTTCTTTGTGGGGTCATTGCATCCCAATCCGTAAAGGATATTCCCAGCACACACAGAAGCCTGCCAAACGAGTTTCATCTTCGCTGGGCTGGAAAACATCCATTACATAATACATAGTCGCTCTAATTCCATATACCGTTGGAATTATCTTATAACTAGTGGAAATTATAGTTAGGGTTCGTACATGGGCCAGTTTATCCATCGATTACTCATCTATTACTTATAATGTCTTTTCGTTGGGATTATAAAATCGCCTCTTTGTTAATTTTGACGTATTTCTATCTTCTTGTAAGGGAAAGGAGAGGGACGTGTGACTGAAATGCTATGTATACACGGCCCTAGTCTGGAATAAGCCACGAGTGGAATGACCGATAACTTCCAGATACTGGAAGGATGAGAGAGAAAGGTGAAGATTTCGAGAAAGATACCCGGTCCATCATGTTCCAGCAACTGAAGTTCCAGTTCCAAGGAGGCTCAGTTTTAAAAGGGTCCATCACCAGACGGTTCAAATTACAGGTTGCTTCAGTTCAAGAATGTTCCAGTTCCTGAAGATTCCAGTTTAAGAATATTCAATTTCCAGCAGGTTCCAGTCTCAGAACTTTCACTTTCAGAGGATTCCAGTTCAACAATGTTTCAGTTCTAGGAGGTTCCAGTTTTAGAAGCTTCCAGTCCCAGAAACTTTCACTTCCAGAAGATTCTAGTTCAATAATGTTCCAGTTCCAATAGAGTCCAGTTCCAGAAGGTTCTAGTCACAGAAACTTTCACTTACAGAAGATTCCAGTTTTAGAATGTTCTAGATCCAAAAGATTCCTGTTTCAAAAGGCTAATTGCAGTTCTAGAAAGTTTCAGTTTCAGAAGGTTGCAGTTCTAGTGTGTTCCAGTTCCAGAAATTAAAGTTCTAGTAGGTTTCAGTTCCAAAAGATTCCAGTTTCAGAAAATTCCAGTTCCAGGTGATTCCAGTTTCAGACATTTCTTGTTCCAGGAGATTCCAGTTTCAGAAAGTTCCAGTACAAGGAAGCTCCAGTCTTCTGGAACTGAACATTCTTGAACTAAAACCTCCTGGAACTGGAACTTTCTTGAACTGGAACACCCGGTTCCAAGAAGTTCCAGTTCCAGGAAGCTTCAGTTCCAGAAGTTCTGGTTCCATAAAGCTATGCACACAAAACACCAACGCTACATGTCACAAAATCAAGATTTCATGGAAAGTACTTCAGTGTAGAGAGGGATGTACCCCACACGTTAAAAAAAATATGACAAGGAATTTCCACTCTGCGAGAGAGAGAGAGAGAGAGAGAGAGAGAGGAGGGGGGGAATTTATCCCCCAACAGATGCCGATGCATGTCCAGCCAGAATTTTCAATCTGCGAGAGAGAGAGAGAGAGAGAGAGAGAGAGAGAGAGAGAGAGAGAGAGAGAGAGAAATTTATCTTCCTGCAGATGCCGAAGAAGGCTGTCCAGCCTGAATTTGCGAAAGCAGTTGGCTGGTTGGCAAGACTGCTATCGATTCGCGTGTTTGGAGCAGAAGAACTTACACCGTGCAATAATGCTGTAAAGTAGGCCGAGGGTAATTTTCGTGCCTTGCTGGAAAAACTGTTGAGAGAATTTATTATTATTATTATTATTATTATTATTTATTTATTTATTTTTTTATTTTTATTTTTATTTTTTATTTTTTTTATTTTATTTTTTTTTTGTGTGTGCTCTATCACAGTCCTCCAATTCGACTGGGTGGTATTTATAGTGTGGGGTTCCGGGTTGCATCCTGCCTCCTTAGGAGTCCATCACTCTTCTTACTATGTGTCCGTTTCTAGGATCACACTCTTCTGCATGAGTCCTGGAGCTACTTCAGCCTCTAGTTTTCTAGATTCCTTTTCAGGGATCTTGGGATCGTGCCTAGTGCTCCTATGATTATGGGTACGATTTCCACTGGCATATCCCATATCCTTCTTATTTCTATTTTCAGATCTTGATACTTATCCATCCCTCTCTTTCTCTTCAACTCTGGTGTCCCATGGTATTGCGACATCAATGAGTGATACTTTCTTCTTGACTTTGTCAATCAACGTCACGTCTGGTCTGTTTGCACGTATCACCCTATCCGTTCTGATACCATAGTCCCAGGAGGATCTTTGCCTGATCGTTTTCTATCACTCCCTCAGGTTGGTGCTCGTACCACTTATTACTGCAAGGTAGCTGATGTTTCTTGCACAGGCTCCAGTGGAGGGCTTTTGCCACTGAATCATGCCTCTTTTTGTACTGGTTCTGTGCAAGTGCCGGGCATTCACTTGCTATGTGGTTTATGGTTTCATTTTTCGTATTGCACTTCCTACATATGGGAGAGATGTTATTTCCGTCTATCGTACTTTGAACATATCTGGTTCTTAGGGCCTGATCTTGTGCCGCTGTTATCATTCCTTCAGTTTCCTTCTTTAGCTCTCCCCGCTGTAGCCATTGCCAATTGTCATCGCTGGCTAGTTCTTTAGTCTGTCTCATGTATTGTCCGTGCATTGGTTTGTTGTGCCAGTCCTCTGTTCTTTCTGTCTTTTCTCCTGTCTCTGTATATTTCTGGGTCTTCGTCTACTTTTGTTAGTCCTTCTTCCCATGCACTCTTTAGCCACTCGTCTTCACTGGTTTTTAGATATTGCCCCAGTGCTCTGTTTCGATGTTAACGCAGTCCTCTATACTTAGTAGTCCCTCTCCCTCCTTCCTTTCGTGTTATGTATAGTCTGCCCGTATTTGCTCTTGGGTGTAGTGCTTTGTGTATTGTCATATGTTTCCTGGTTTTCTGATCTATGCTGCGGAGTTCTGCCTTCGTCCATTCGACTATTCCTGGGCTGTATCTGATTACTGGCACTGCCAATGTGTTTATGGCTTTTATCGTATTTCCGGCGTTGAGTTTTGACTTGAGTATCGCCTGAGTTCTCTGCATATATTCTTTCCTGATCGTGTCCTTCATCTCTTGGTGTTTTATATCTTCCTCCTTCCATTATTCCCAGGTATTTGTATCCTGTCTCATCTATGTGTTTGATGTTGCTCCCATCTGGTAACTTTATCCTTCAGTTCTCGTTACTTTGCCTTTTGTATGTTGACTAAGGCGCATTTTTCTATTCCAAACTCCATCCTGATGTCCCCAGATACAATCCTTACAGTCTGGATTAGGGTATCTATTTCCTGATGCTCTTACCATACAGCTTGATGTCGTCCATGAACATCAGATGGTTGATTCTGTTGCCTCTTTTCTTGAGTTGGTACCCGGCATCCATCTTCTGTAGTACTTTTGTCATGGGAATCATGGCTACTACGAAGAGTAGTGGGGACAGTGAGTCGCCCTGGAAGATCCCTCTCCTGATATTAACCTCTGCTAGTCTTATTCCAGAGCTTGTAAGTATTGTATTCCAGTTGCGCATTGTATTTTTGAGGAAGCTGATGGTATTTTCCTCTGCCCCATATATTTTCAGGCATTCTATTAGCCATGTGTGTAGTATCATGTCGAAGGCTTTCTTATAGTCTATCCATGCCATGCTTTAGGTTGGTTTTTCCTTCTCCTACTGTTCTTCATTACCATTTTGTCTATCAGGAGCTGGTCTTTTGTGCCCCTACACTTCCTTCTGCAGCCTTTCTGTTGGTGGGGGATGGTGTTTGTCTCCTCTAGGTAGTTGTATAGCCTTTCACTGATGATACCTGTTAGTAACTTCCACATTATTGGTAGGCAGGTGATAGGCCTGTAGTTACTGGGCTATATTTCCCTTACTCTTGTCTTTTTGTACTAAGGATGTTCTTCCTGTGGTCATCCATTTGGGTGCTTGGTGATTTGAGATACAATGCTGGAGTTGTTCTGCTATTCGTGGGTGTAGGGCCTTGAAGTTTTTGAGCCAGTATCCATTTTGACTTCATCGGGACCTGGGGCTTTCCAGTTTGGCATTTTCGTTTAAGTTGGATGGTCTGACTGTGTCTGTCGTGATCTCTGTGAATCTTTGTTTTTAATTCTCCCTGTTTCTTCTTCCTTGACTTCCTGGAGCCATGTTGCATGTTTGTTGTGTGATACCGGATTGCTCCATATGTTTTCCCAGAGTCTCTTACTTGGTTCGGCTTCAGGAATTTCGGGTGGTTGTCTTCCCCTCTTAGTTGGCTGTATAGTCTTTTCTGGTTGGTTCCGATAGTTTTTCTGTTGGTATCCCTTATTCCTGTTCATGTACCGTTGGATCTTATGTGCTTTGGCCTTAAGCCTCTGTTTTACATCTTCTATGGTGCTGTTTAGTCCCCCTCTCTTTGTAATTTGTGATTTCTCGTTGAGTTCCTCCCTTGTTTTTCTTGCTTCTTAGCCTTTTTCTGCCATCTCTTTCAGTTTACTCAAGTCAGATCTCATCACCATGATTTGCTTTTCCAGGCGCCTTTTCCAAGGCGGTTGCTGTTTGGTTTCTGTTGGGTTGGTTGTGCTGGTGGTGTTGGTGTTCGAATCCCCATCAGTTCTGCTACTAATCTTGCTCCTGCATATGTCAAGTTATTTGTTTCTGTGATACTGGTGGTCTGTATTATGCCCATTATTTCATTTGACCTCACTTGTTTTCTCCCTTAATTTCTTGGTGTTGTAGGCTTTCATGGAGGGGATCTTTGTTCTCTCTGTATCTGGCTCCATCCATTGGATGGTCTTTTCTACCCATTCCGTCCTCTCTGTTACTTCGTCGGTGTTTCTTCGTGTGTCGTTGTTTGATACCTCATCGTCCCCTGTCATCTTCTGTGGCATCGTCTCTCAGTTCGTCTTCGTGTAATTCGTTGTCGTGTGACATTTCCCTTTCCAGTTCTTCTCTTTCTGTTGGGGAGAGCCAGTTCTTTTTCTTTATGTTCCTTACTTGGTCTGCCAGCCTCTGCTCTGATTGGGGGGTGTATTCCTCCATTCCAGATGTTGACCAATCTTCTTCTATATCCTTCTCTCCGTCGGGTTGCTTCTGATGTAGCATCTCCATATTTCCTTATTTTCTTCTCTTGTCCATTTCTCCTTTTTGCCTCTGTAACTCCAATCTCAGGCTGTTGATTATTGTCGTTGTGGTTGATCAGTTGCTGGATGACGACCTCCAAGTACCTGACCGTCTTCCCCTTCAATTGGGTTGAATACTGGTTGCCGGACGAAGCTCCTCTGTTGCCAGAGGTTCCATTTACGTCGTTTGTCGTTTATTCCTTCATTTCTTTCCATCATTGCTGAGTTTTGCTATTTAACCCATAGCTGGACCCTACCCTATCAGGGATAGAGGTACTCATTTACAGCTGAGTAGACTGAGGAAATTATGGTAAAGATCCTTTCCCAAGGAATCAACGCCGAGGAGAGCGGTCACCCATCCAACTACTGACCAGCCCCAATGTTGCTTAACTTGACTTAAGTCTATTGACGACCTAACCCACTCCTCCACGGCGCCACATTATTATTATTTATTATTATTGTTATTATTATTTTATTATTATTATTATTGTTATTATTATTATTATTATTATTATTATTATTATTATTATTATTTGTATTAAGAATCAGCAATTTTATCGTTAAATGTACGAATACGTAACCCCAAAAAAGCAAAGGCGTCTGAAAACCTGACCTAATCAGTGCTTAGGTTAAAATACGAAGCGAGAGAGAGAGAGAGAGAGAGAGAGAGAGAGAGAGAGAGAGAGAGAGAGGTCAGTTTTCTTATGAAGAGTTTTAAAAATCAAGGGCCAGGGTTAGGAGGGGTGGAAGGGTGGGTGGGGGGCGCAAGGAGATAACAACCCAAGACGGAATTACTGGTTCGGGTTTTGTTAGACGATTTCTGAATTCAACCTTCTGCGATACATAGGTGTAATAGTCGGAAGCATGCACGGGGACGTCGGGCTATCTGGAGAGAGAGAGAGAGAGAGAGAGAGAGAGAGAGAGAGAGAGAGAGAGAGAGAGAGAGCATCAGGGGTTCACAAAGTCAGCGCCAGTTTTAAAATTAGAATGTTTTATGTAACGTTTCTCAGTAAACTAGGCCTTCATCTGTAAAGTCTTGTTTTACCTTCAAATCATTGTCCTGTGGTTATAGCAGCACCTCCAACTAATCAGACGTGACAATCGGCACTTTTATAAACAGTTCGTGCACCATCCCAGTTAATTCTGCATTCTGAATTAAAACTACGGGCCACCAAAGCGCTGCTACTGCCCTGAGCACGAAGATTATTAGTGATCGCTACGTCACCCGCTTGCATATTCCCGAACTATAACCGAGTATCGAACCTAACTTGAAAACGCGGGACGCTGTATCATAAATCTTTTTGAAAATGATTTTATTGTATTTCCCAAACCTAAATTACTGTCAGTTTTTGTACTTTGAACTAACCCAACCTAACCCTAACCCAAATTACTGACAGACTTTTTTTTTTTTTTTTTTTTTTTTGCTTTGAACTAACCTAACGTAACCTAATCTATAGGGCATGGTGCAATACTATTGTAGATTCACATCAACATTCGTTTCCTTCATGGGAGGCAGTTCCCGAGATGCATACTGGTATTGTACCAGCCAAGGTTTTTTTTATCATGCTCTAATTTAGGTTAGGTTAAGTTAGGTTGGGTTAGAATAGTTCAAAGTACAAAAACTACTATAGTAGATTCACATAAACCGTGCATCTGATGTCTAGGCCAGTCCCTTACGACGCTCCTGAT
>NC_087210.1:721767-726767 GCF_015104395.2 Macrobrachium nipponense | reverse complement strand
ACATATCCAGGATGTCGTGGTACTTAAATTGGATCAACGAAAAGGTTGTTGCAGATGCGTTATTATAGTCGCTTAGGGTTGACTTTTAGAACGGGGCAAAGATTGAGCAGACCAGAACATTCAAATATAAAAAAACATGCTATCAATTGTAAAATTGAGGTCAAGAAGCAGCACTTTACCATATTAGGGTATTCTAAGGATGCAGATTATCTGACTACCTTAGAGTCATTATATATTAAAAGACTCGTTCCATCGTTAGACGGTGGCTGCTCCTCTGCCCAACTATATCTGGCATAGTCGTCTTTGGAGGTTTGTGTTCCTTCCTTGGTCATTCTATCTTCTTTCTTTGTACCTGAAGGTTGGTATAACAGCAGTTGTTTATACTTTGCTTCTTTTTTCTGTCTTTTAATGTCTTTAATTGTCATTTTAAGAATCCTGTGTATTTTTAGTGTTTTAATGTTATTATTTTGTCATTTTTCAGACTGATGATATGATACACATAGTCATGTGCGAAACGTTTCTTAATGAATAAATCTTGTTTTAAAACATCCATGTGTCTTCGGTATTCTTGAATTTATATATATATATATATATATATATATATATATATATATATATATATATATATATATATATAATATATATATTATATATATTATATATATATATATATATATATTATATATATATATACATATATGAATGCATCTTTATTCAAACCTGGAGCGGGCTGTTTCTATCAAAACGTATCCATGACAAACCACAAACCACATTTCCTTTGTCTTCCTGATAAAAAAAACCCATCGTTCCCAAATTATATCACGAGATGATGAAAACCCCCTGCTATTCTCCAGGACCGAGAGAGAGAGAGAGAGAGAGAGAGAGAGAGAGAGAGAGAGAGAGAGAGAGAGAGTATTCCTTTACTGAGATATTTCAATAACGCCGGATTCCTCACGTTCCATGAGACGAGCGAAAATCTTTACGCACCAGAATATATATCTACGCGCCCGAGAGAGCAAGATAAAGAATCATATTAAAAACGTTGCATTCTGAAAGAAAAATCCTCTCTGAGTTATGCGTGAGACTCCTTAACTATTCATTGGCACTGTGATTCCTCTCTGTCTCCGATTTCAGGATGACATTATCCACTAAAATATTTCGTCTAAGGTCTCTTCCTCCTCTGGGTCTCCGCCCATCTTTTCATACGCGATTTGAGTCAATGCTAAAAATCCCGGGTATCAATTCAGTTTAATTAGCATTTAAGTACGTCATATTTCATTTCTGGTACGTCAGCTTGCGTGTGTTATCCAATTGGTAAATTATGAAATTCACAAAGTGCAGAATTATTAAATTGGTTGAGTGTTAGAATATTAAATTGGTAAATTATCAAAGTGTTAAATGGGTATATCATCAAATTGGCAAAGTGCAGAATTGTTAAATTGGTTAAATATTAAAACGTAAAAAAATTAAGTTGGTTAAATGTTAAATCGTAAAAATGTTAAGTTGCTAAATTTGTAGTGTTAAGTTGGTGGTGTTAAATTGTTAAAATGGCAAATTATTACATTGTTATATTATTAAGTTGCCAAGTTATTAAAATGGTCTCTCAATATTCTTTGATGCAATTTGAGTCAAAGCTAAAAACACATTTTCGTTTACTCGGGGAGTGGGCCTACAAACTACTTTGCTGTAGTTGTTGTTGGGGGGTAGGAAAACCTTACATTAAAGCCTAAAAATGTCTGAAAAGTGTGTTTCGCGTTGAGTTAAAGATACAGGAATTTTAGTATAGGCTATTCATGAAGTATTTATTAGAACGAAAAGTTAAAAAAATAAATGATATGCATGTTAAACAGTACAGAGAAACGATTTCTAATAAAATATATAGTATTTATTTTAATTTCCGTTGGTGAAGCAACGCTCTATTTGACCGTACATTTTAGCACGCACCCCAAGTAAGCTGGAGGTCAGATCCCGCCTTATTTTCTATTATGATTATAATGACAGCAACATATTTTCCTTCAATTTCATTTGCATTTGAATACGCCACATTTCTGCCACGCCCGAGAATGCATAATCTTTTCAAAGCTAGAAGTCACAGCCTGGTAAAGCTGAATTAAACTGACAATCGGTTTGCGCGGGTGAACCCCCATCTCCAACCCCCATCGCCCCACGCCGCCCCCCGCACCGCTCTCCCCAACCCCCAAGGCAGTAGTAGGTCCATTAAAGGATTTATTTAGATTAACCTGCTACATAAAGCTATTTAACCCTAAATCTTGAATGACATTCTTTTCGAATACAACCTCTGATCGGAAGGTGAGAGAATTACCTCCCCCCCAAAAAAGGTTGGGTTGCCGTTTAACAATTTGACAATATAATTATTTACCATTTTAACAATTTGACTATTTAACAATTTAATTATTTCTCATTTTACCATTTGAACAATCTAGACATTTATCAATTTAACTATTTAACAATTCAATAAATCACCAATTTACCAATTAATAATTTAACAATTTACCAATTTACCAATTTAATACGTTAACAATTTAACAACTTTATAATTTAACAGTTTACGAATTTCATAATTTAACACTGTACCAATTTAACAATTTAAAACTTTACCAATTTACCAACTGAACAATCTAACACTTTTATTTACTCTTTGAATATTTCACCAATTTAACAATTTAACGCTATCAATTTACCAACTGAACAATTTAGCACCTTTACTCTTTAATTTTACCAATTTAGCACTTTACCCATTTAATAATTTACCAATTTACCAATTTACCAATTTACCAGTCCTACACTTTGACAATTTACCAACTTAACAATTATGCGATTGAACACTACAAATGTACCAATTTACTAATATCTAAGTCATGAGTTAATGTAATCATTCTCATATATGTACAATAAGTACTTGTAAATTATAGAATTAGGGAACAAGCTTTTTTCGCTTACTCGGGGAGTAAGCCTACAAACTTCTGTATTGTTGTTGTCGGAAGAGCCTTAAACAGGTCTGAAAAAGGTGTATCACCTTGAGTTAAAGATACAGGCATTTTAGGATAGGATATTTAAGATTTAGTTATTAGAATGAAAATGTAAATAATAAATAATGTGCATGTTAAACAGTACAGAACAATTATATTGCTAATAAAATAGCGTATTTATTTTAATTTTCGTTGGTGAAACAACGGTCTATTTGACCGTAGATTTCAGCATGTTTTAATTCAAGTTCAGAATATAATGTTTAGAACTCAGGTGTGAGGGGAAAATCTTGCACGCGTCTCGAGTAAGCTGGAGGTCGGGTCTCGCCTTGTTTCATTTGCAGACACCGGCTCATTACTGTTTAGGCAAAGTTCTTTCCCGAGCCATAAAATAAATATAAAAAAATTAAACAAATAAAAAGGCCTACGGCAGACATCATTTACGCTTTATCGAAGATTTTCCGACTCACAACAAAAAAGAGTTTAATGATCTTCCCCTATTCTGTATCCAAAATTGCTTTTTTTTATCTTTTGTTTCGAAGAGAGAGAGAGAGAGAGAGAGAGAGAGAGAGAGAGAGAGAGAGAGAGAGAGAGAGAGAGAGAGATATTTCCGGAAACCAAAGATTTCTGAAAAAAACTGCAAACACAAAATCGATTCCTTCGTCAAGGAGGTCGGTTTCGCTACAATATCTTTATAAACATGGACGAACAGACCTACTATAATACCAGTATCAATATTGAAACTAAGTCTGTAGCGCCGTCAGTGCACCTCACGCGGTGTACTGTAGGCATTAGTTAAGGTTCTTTGCAGCGTTCATGCTCTAGGCCCCTAGCTGTAGCATTTTCATTCATTTGGCTTAAAGTTTATGGTCCACTCCATACCATACAACCATAAATAACTAGTAACTTCGTGTTAGAAAAACGGAAACGGCATCGAATCTGTGTATTTTAACCAGTTTTTCTGAGCATTTCTGTGGATTTTCTCTCTCTCGTCGAACTTTAGTCACGGAATACGAAATTCGGGCCGAAGGCCAAGCAAGAGCAGGGACTTATGATGATGAGGTCATTCAGTCCTGAAAGGAAGACTGAGAGGAATAAAAAAATTCTTGAAAGGTGTAACAGGTTGAACCCTTCGCATATGCACAAAGAAACAACTGTTAGAGAAGATGGTGGAAAGTAAGATGGAAGAAAAAGAATATGAACGGAAGTTCAGTCAAAGAAATGAAAATGGTTGAAGCTAGGGACCGATGGGACGCTGCATGCAACCTTATAAAGTAATAATGCTTACAGTGCACAGAGTTAGGAACACTGAAGGCACTACGCCCCTGGAGAAACGCGTGGGGGTACATACCATGATGGTGTTTCATGTCCTACTAGTGCTTGTGGTTATGCAAATTAGCTTCAAAACTTGTCAAGTAAGCTTCCTTGAAGACATTTTTTTGGCAGTTTTGAAAACTGAGTTATTCATAGACGTTGATTGAATGAGTTCTTGCAAAAGTTTGCACAGAGACGGAGGAAGCCAGTGAGAGAGAAATACTGATCTCTCTCTCTCTCTCTCTCTCTCTCTCTCTCTCTCTCTCTCTCTCTCTCTCTCTTTATATATATATATATATATATATATATTATATATATATATATATATATATATGTATTAAGTATATATGTATATACATATAATAATAATAATAATAATAATAATAATAATAATAATAACATATGACAATACACAAAGCACTACACCCAAGAGCAAATACGGACAGACTATACATAACACGAAAGGAAGGAGGGAGAGGACTACTAAGTATAGAGGACTGCGTCAACATCGAAAACAGAGCACTGGGGCAATATCTGAAAACCAGTGAAGACGAGTGGCTAAGAGTGCATGGGAAGAAGGACTAACAAAAGTAGACGAAGACCCAGAAATATACAGAGACAGGAGAAAGACAGAAAGAACAGAGGACTGGCACAACAAACCAATGCACGGACAATACATGAGACAGACTAAAGAACTAG
>NC_087210.1:706767-711767 GCF_015104395.2 Macrobrachium nipponense | reverse complement strand
GTGACATTTCTTGGAATGCATAGAGACAGAGCCGAAGCAACGACCCGAGAAAAGCTGATAAATGATTTCTGTGATGGCGTGATATGAAAAGTGCATAGTTAAACGGGTCAACGTTCGTCCTGTAGTTATGTGAGTTCATGGGGGGTTTGTTCAAAGTGCCTTTGAGAAACTGGTTGTAGCCAGTAACAAGGGGCGTTAACGAAGTGTGCATTCATAGGTGCATGTGCGCCTCTTCCTTTGATAATGGTATCACAAGCCACGTCTATGGGGAGATCTTCAGAGACGTCTGTGGGAGAAAGGCAAGATGCTGGGGATAGCTCTTCGAAAGTTTATTTGTTTCTGTGCGTAATATTCTGAGCTGGAGATGGGTGAGTGTACCTACCTTTAGCCAAAAGGGATGGCTTGTTACACATTGTAAGAATGTTTAATCCTTAACTTTGTCTTTAAACTTATGTGTACTTACGAGAGTGTTTCTCATGTCTTTTGTAACAGACGATTCTGGTGAGGGAATTATGTGTTCTGGGAAGGGGGGACCGAGAGTCCTAGGGGGACAGAGAGTCCCATATGGAAGAGATTAGTGTGACTAATTACTGATTAAGACTTTTACATATTGGGGGTTTAACTAAGTTAGTTTGTCTGTGAGACTTGATTTAATATCTTTCCAATGTTGAATAAACATTTATCTTTTATATAACTTTGACTCTCATTTTGATTACCTGTTAGAATGGAGAGAGGTCACTTGGAGAGAGAGAGAGAGAGAGAGAGAGAGAGAGAGAGAGAGAGAGAGAGAGGAGCGGTCATTGAGAGAGAGATTGTGTATCAGTTTGCCAGACGCTCGTGGTTCCACGTTTACCAAATATAAAAAAACGAGATTAATATCTCGTTTACAGTGGTGGCAGCGGTGGGATTCCTGAGTGCATTCCCGAGACGATCCGCGTGTGTTATTAGCATGTCTTGCGCAAATGCTGAGTTTTTTTTGTTCTCATTATGAAGTGGTGAGTGTTAAAGAACATTTTTTTGGGGAGGGTTTTTTTTTTAAATAGTTCAGTGTAATGGGACTGGTTTAAGATGTCAAATTTTTTTTCCCATAGTAGCAGAAAGTGACATGTTTTTCATTATTGGCGCGTTTAGAAAAGACGCATTCGTCTTTGTGAGTGCGTATGAATATTTTTCATGCATGCGGAACTGTGCTTGTATTGCATTTTTTTGGCTCGGAGACAGAGAGCGCCCACTTGTTCTTACGGGCTCAGCAAATTTCTGCTAACAAACGCAGAAGGGCATTGCAAGGGGAGTATGGCCGACCTCGGTGGTATTGCAAGGGAGGGTACTACCACTGGTGTATACCTGGGGGGTATTGCTTGACATGGGGGATGGTCTATCGCTCAGTGGGGGTGAAACTGTTTTTTTTCCTCAGTGGAGGATAAAGTTCTCTTTTTTTTCTCAGTGGGGGTGAACTACTACTTTTTTTTTCCTCCTTGTCGGGGTGTTGGGAGACGAATTTGCCCTTGAAAATGATTTTCCAATGCCAAGACATCAGCTGGTTGATTAGTTGATGATGTGAGATGCCCGTAGGGCTTTTTTTTAGAAAAGAGATTTTCTTTCTCTTGAATGAAGAGAAAAGGAAATGAAAAGAGATTTTCTTTCTCGTGAATGAAGAGAAAAGTAAATAAAATGCATGGGATGTGTGTATGTTTTCCTTGTGCTTGGAGGACACAACTATAATGGGGACACAGATTATTATTATTATTATTATTTTTATTGTGTTGAAGGGATTACTTTAAAATGCCGTGAGTGGTGTTGATTCTGGGGGGATTAGCAATACTAGGGAATTGCACCCTTACTTGAGATCTTTGCAAGAGAATTATTACTATGGAGAATTATTATTGTTAATAATTATTATTGTTATTAAGAATTATTAATATTGTATGAGATATGTCATGAGAGGGTTCCTTAAGTATAATTATCATTACTTGATACATTTGACGAGAGATTTGAGATATTCCATGGGAGATTATTTTATAATTATTACAGATAATTATATCATTGAAAATTATTACAATAAATTATGGGAGAACTTTTGCGGTTAATTATTTATTGAGTTTTTATAACTTTGGAGAATATTTCAGTAATTCATGAGTGACGAGTTTTGCTGAATCTTGGTGAATTTTGTGCTGAATTTTTGGGTGAATGGACAAGCATTATCATTGGTGATGTTTTTTTATACTGATACTAGTGATTTTGATGATAGCAATTTTGGTGGTTCTGCTGATAATGATACTGTAATGCTATCAAGGGTGGTGAAATCTTTTTTGAATTTGGGAGGAACTAACAACACATTATTTTTGTTTTTCTTTTTTATGAGTTCAGCAGATAATTGTTTGACATCTAGTGAGTCACGGGAGATAGTTAACAATGCCATTGATTTTTCTTTTCTCCTCTTTTTAGAAGTTAGCCATCGCTGACACAAGTTTTTTTATCATGGGTGAATTTGAATTTATTTTTTCTCTCCAGTTTGTGTGAATATTCCTTTTTTTTTTTTTTTTTTAATATCTTAGTTCGTGACTTAGAGTCATTGTTCGGGAATGTGTTTGTGTTTTCAGCTATTTGATGCTGCAGAGAGATTTATGGGAGAATTTTTGCATTTTTTTTGAATGCATACGTAATGACAACATTTTTTTTCCGGGATATTTGTGTTCCAGAAATTGTGAGTTTCTTGCACAATACCTTTGTTGTATTTGTGACAACTTTGCCAGAGATAGGAAACTTGGCTAAGTTTTCTAGTGGCCTATGTCGTAGTGCATATGGAGAAGGCTTTGCTTAGACATTGAATTTCGAGTTTTGTTATAATGAGTTGTGGCACATTGGTGATTTTTTCTAGAATTTTCTAGACAATTTTATTTGCCGAGTTTTTGCCCTTTTTCGGCAGTTATGCTAAGGAGAGAGTTTTATAGTTTTTGACTATAACATTGAGTTATTCTCTGGAGGATTGGAGGTATATTATTTTGGAGTTATAATTTGAGATATAATATATTGGAGATATATTTTTGGCCATTTGATATTTGCCTATGGTGGTGAGAGCTATGTTTAGTTCAATTATTTTGCAGCCATTTTTGTTGCAAATGGAGACACATTTTTGAGGAGATATATGGGCAATATTTGTGAGTGCGTCGGCTGGATGCTTTGAGTGCACATTTTTTTGAAGATGGGATTTCATTTTTTGATTATCCTGCTTGGAGATTTAATATTTTTTGGAGCCTTGTTTTATTCCACATGGAATTATTGGTGAAATAGATGTAAATATTTTGTATTTGCCAAAATAGAGGTGAATATTTTTTTATTCCTGGAGTGGTGGTTTTTTTATTAACACGTGGTTATCGGAGAAATAAGGGGGAATATGGTGTGGATGTGGTTACTAATTAAATGGAGGAAATATTTTTATCACCGGAGTGGTTTTATTATTAATATGGTGTCACATATTTATGTATGGAGGTGGAATTGATCTTTGGCGGGTGACCCTTTTTTTGTGGTTATGGGAGTTTTTTTTCGAGCCAAGAGAAGATTTCTGTGGTTCTTTCTTTTTGGTTTTGTGACTATTTGGAGGCGAGTGGCATTACTGCATTGTGGTCCTATGGAGATATTATTTTTGGAGGCATATAATTACTGCATTGTGGTTCTATGGAGATGTGCATTTTTTATATTCACAAGTGTGTTATTTTTGGAGGCATATAATTGCTGAATTACGAGTTTATCGTAGTTTTTATCCCGAATAGGTGATAATCTTTTTTATATATAATTGGGCAGTGTCATGTGAGAGATACGTTTTCGAGACAGTTTTTGAACATATTAGTCACATCCTGGAGTTAATTTTGTGAAATGTGCTTACTTCGTGTCAGTACAGACCATTTTTTTGTGAATCATGAGTTTCCAAACTTGCGAGTCTGACTAGACATTCTTTTTATGCTGCTGTTTGAGCACACGTCCACAGCAGGATTTTCTGCTGATAAGCGCTGCAATGAGTCCACTGTGTGCTGATTGTTTTCCTCTGATGGTGATTGCTCAGAGTTTTTGCAATATCTGGAAATGTTGACAATAGCATTTCACGAAAGCGCATGTGTAAGAGTTTGCTTTCTGGCTGTGTCGGTCGATGAAAGTTGCGATGTCAAAATTCCGTAGCTATACATGGGGCATTTCTTGGGAAAAGCGTGGGGTTATGCATATGTATATTATGTGTTTTGTGATGGGGGAATTTACTTGTGATTATCCTTTTTTTTTATTTTTTTTCCTTTTCCTATGAGAGATGTAATTGGGGTTGAGTTTTAAATAGCATTTCTTTTTCGACGGCATATGTAATTTATCGGGGGTTGTTATTTACGTAAGTGGGAGTTTGACATTAAGTCTCATTGTAATTAATTGTATGAGCAGTAAAAGGGTTTTTGCTGTTAAAATTGGAGATTTTTACTGATTTTGTGAGTTGTTCAAATATCAGAGCTTGAGAGAACATTTTTGATTTTTTGGGTCTGGGCTTGTTACGTGATTTTTTTTTCTTGGGCTTGTTACATTCTTTTTTTTTTTTACTTATGAGAACATTCTAGTTTGAAATGTGAGTGCAGAAGTCCGTGGAGTTACTGTGAGTTTTGGTTGGTGTGTGCTGATGTGTGAGTTTGGAGAATTGAGTTAGAGAACTTGATATTTTTTTTTTTTTTTGCGAGTTGTCATAATGACTTATGATTTAGTGGTCATATTGAATGGAGTTAATTGGGAGACGTTCAGTTAGTATTTCTGACTTTTTGAGGTCATTTTTTTATAGAAGTAGTATGTCTGGGGTTAATTCTTTTTTGGTTGACCGATGACTTGACTGACATACATACACACCATAAAAGACGTCCACCAGCCGTGCAGAGTGTTGCTGTCGTTTATCCAGGGTGATTACGAGAGTTTCTACGAGTCTACAGAGTTCTACAGCGTTTTTTTGATCTACAGAAGTCGTTAGAAGCCTTCTA
>NC_087210.1:691767-701767 GCF_015104395.2 Macrobrachium nipponense | reverse complement strand
TCTTTTCAAAGCTAGAAGTCACAGCCGTAAAGCTGAATTAAACTGACAATCGATTTGCGCGGGTGAACCCCCATCTCCAACCCCCATCGCCCCACGATGCTCCCTGCACCGCTCTCCCCAACCCCCAAGGCAGTAGTAGGTCCATTAAAGGATTTATTTAGATTAACCTGCTACATAAAGCTATTTAACCCTAAATCTTGAATGACATTCTTTTCGAATACAACCTCTGATCGGAAGGTGAGAGAATTACCTCCCCCAAAAAAAGGTTGGGTTGCCATTTAACAATTTGACAATATAATTATTTACCATTTTAACAATTTGACTATTTAACAATTTAATTATTTCTCAGTTTACCATTTGAACAATCTAGACATTTATCAATTTAACTATTTAACAATTCAATAAATCACCAATTTACCAATTAATAATTTAACAATTTAACAATTTAATACGTTAACAATTTAACAACTTTATAATTTAACAGTTTACGAATTTCATAATTTAACACTGTACCAATTTAACAATTTAAAACTTTACCAATTTACCAACTGAACAATCTAACACTTTTACTCTTTAATATTTCACCAATTTAACAATTTAACGCTATCAATTTACCAACTGAACAATTTAGCACCTTTACTCTTTAATTTTACCAATTTAGCACTTTACCCATTTAATAATTTACCAATTTACCAATTTACCAGTCCTACACTTTGACAATTTACCAACTTAACAATTATGCGATTGAACACTACAAATGTACCAATTTACTAATATCTAAGTCATGAGTTAATGTAATCATTCTCATATATGTACAATAAGTACTTGTAAATTATAGAATTAGGGAACAAGCTTTTTTCGCTTACTCGGGGAGTAAGCCTACAAACTTCTGTATTGTTGTTGTCGGAAGAGCCTTAAACAGGTCTGAAAAAGGTGTATCACCTTGAGTTAAAGATACAGGCATTTTAGGATAGGATATTTAAGATTTAGTTATTAGAATGAAAATGTAAATAATAAATAATGTGCATGTTAAACAGTACAGAACAATTATATTTCTAATAAAACAGCGTATTTATTTTAATTTTCTTTAGTGAAACAACGCTCTATTTGACCGTATATTTCAGCATGTTTTAATTTACGTTCAGAAAATAATGTTTACAACTCAGGCTTGAGGGGGAAATCTTGCACGCGTCTCGAGTAAGCCGGAGGTCGGGTCTCGCCTCGTTTCATTTGCAGACACCGGCTCATTACTGTTTAGGCAAAGTTCTTTCTCGAGCCATAAAATAAATATAAAAAAAATAAACAAATAAAAAGGCCTACGGCCGACATCATTTAAACTTCATCGAAGATTTTCCGACCCACAGCATAAAAGAGTTTAATGATCTTCCCCTATTCTTTATCCCAAATTGCTTTTTTATTTATCTTTTGTTTCGAAAAGATAGAGAGAGAGAGAGAGAGAGAGAGAGAGAGAGAGAGAGAGAGAGAGAGAGAGAGAGAGAGAGAGAGAGAGAGAGAGAGAGAGAGATAATTCCGGAAACCAAAGATTTCTGAAAAAAAAAAAAAACTGCAAACACAAAATTGATTCCTTCGTCAAGGAGGTCGGTTTCGCTTCAATATCTTTATAAACATGGACGAACAGACCTACTATAATACCAGTATCCATATTGAAACTGAGTCTGTAGCGCCGTCAGTGCACCTCACGCGGTGTACTGTAGGCATTAGTTAAGGTTCTTTGCAGCGTTCATGCTCTAGGCCCCTAGCTGTAGCATTTTTATTCATTTGGCTTAAAGTTTATGGTCCACTCCATACCATACAACCATAAATAACTAGTAACTTCGTGTTAAAAAAACAGAAACGGCATCGAATCTGTGTATGTTAACCAGTTTTTCTGAGCATTTCTGTGGATTTTCTCTCTCTCGTCGAACTTTAGTCACGGAATACGAAATTCGGGCCGAAGGCCAAGCAAGAGCAGGGACTTATGATGATGAGGTCATTCAGTCCTGAAAGGAAGACTGAGAGGAATAAAAAAATTCTTGAAAGGTGTAACAGGTTGAACCCTTACAGTGCACAGAGTTAGGAACACTGAAGGCACTACGCCCCTGGAGAAACGCGTGGGGGTACATACCATGATGGTGTTTCATGTCCTACTAGTGCTTGTGGTTATGCAAATTAGCTTCAAAACTTGTCAAGTAAGCTTCCTTGAAGACATTTTTTTGGCAGTTTTGAAAACTGAGTTATTCATAGACGTTGATTGAATGAGTTCTTGCAAAAGTTTGCACAGAGACAGATGAAACCAGTGAGAGAGAAATACTATCTCTCTCTCTCTCTTTCTCTCTCTCTGTATATATATATATAATATACACACACACACACACACACATATATATATATATATATATATATATATATATATATATATATATATATATGTAAGTGTTTACATAATAAAAATATGGAATGTTAGTCCATATATATAAAAGATTGCTTGCAGGAATGTGATCAGACTAGAGACGCTAAAGATGACGTATACAATAAGTATGTAGGCTAAGTTGACATGCCGTCATATGTGGTCATTCATTTGTTTTGAAAACAGTCCAAGCTCCCTGCTTGAGACAACTACCCCGACCTATAATTCAAACGGCCTACGTGATCTCATTTTGATTGTGTGTTCGTATGAAACTATGTCATTTGTATGTATGTTCATATGTTCGAACTACTGTCTGTTCCTTCATAACTTGTAACAGAGATGGTAGACGGGCAGAACAGAGTTAGCTATCGTCATTAGAAGACCTGTACCTCTTTACCTAAGCTTTATCATGTAGAGGAATAGGATTAGCCATCATCATTGGCAGAAGCGATCAAGCTATCGTTATTAGAAGACTTGTACAATCATATCTGATCTTCAGCATGTAAAACTTCAGAAGAATACATATATTTTTATATTTCGTGTTTTCTACAAGAACCTCCTCACCATGAGTTTAACACATCGTCGTAATAACTAACAAGATAATACCGACTTCGTAAGTGATCTACAAACCCCCAGACACTCCATTGAAGATGGAAGTGCAATACCAACCGACTTAGCGTAAGATTATCGCTAGTCTAACATTACCTCATAGGGCGCCTTATCATACAAGGCACAAGCCCTAATATTGGTGGCCAGCGTACCAGAAGAACTCTACAACGTCCTACGAAGAAAAACCAGAATAATAAATCATGTATCATAAGAAGTCACGACGGCGGAAGCAGCAGATTCTTCAAGCAACCTAGTATCATCGTTAGTGAGCGACTTCAGAAAACAATAAGAAACTCTTCAACGACGACGAAAGCAACAGATTCTTCAACCAACTTAGTATCATCGTTTAGTGAATAACTTCAAGAAACAAAACCGACGTGTCTTTTTCCTACGGCAACGCAAGCTTCGTCTCTCATTAGAATCATTCAAGAAAACATCGTTAGTGAGCGTTTCCGGCACTGCAAGAAACAAACCGAACGCGTCTGCAGCATCGGATTTTCAAGGGCTCGAATCATTCCAACAACGCGCACGGGGAAACTCAAGCCAAAAAACCAGGTCATCCGCTAAATAGAGAAGGAGGACCAAGGCCGTGTGTCGTTATCGGAACACCGTGACTTCCCACAAAAGCAAGTTAAGTACAATTTTTTATTCATTTGGAGTAACTTTGAGTGTTTCCTTTGCAGGTCGAATTTCGTTATTCCTGTGGCTGAAGTTACGAGACATTCTTAATCTTACTTTTTTACAGAAATTATCTACATCATTGAGATATTGCTACTGCGAGTTTTTATCTTTGAGTGTCTGTTTCCAGAAGTTCTACTGAAATATCATAATCATATACTATGTTAATTTTATCATTTTGGGTGATTATTAATCCCTTACGTAACAAATCATATTAAACAGTGAATATGCGTTTACGCAGTGGACGTCTGTATTTATACAGATGCATGGATAGGGTCGTTAAGCACCGTAGTGATTAGAAACACACAAAAACAAGTGGAACACCCGTACAAATCTAGATAAATTAGAGGTAACACTATTTCGGGTCATGACAATAAATGCTCCTTTGCAAGTCCCGATCGCAGTTTTAGCCTTGAGTTTT
The DNA here is from genome assembly GCF_015104395.2 of Macrobrachium nipponense. Taxonomy (NCBI): domain Eukaryota; kingdom Metazoa; phylum Arthropoda; class Malacostraca; order Decapoda; family Palaemonidae; genus Macrobrachium; species Macrobrachium nipponense. The sequence goes on along the minus strand of NC_087210.1, from coordinate 697,652 downwards.
TTGAGTTATATAAAATATCGAACCTCAATGACTCAACTTAACTTTTAAAATATGGCTGGATTGCAAGGAATAACATGTCTGTAAAAAAACTTTCATCAGGCTAAATGCGCTGACCAGGATCCCTCACTATTTCAAATTTTAGCAAAGAATGAAGTACAAACAATTAATATTGTATGCAGTAATGATAACTTGTCTTATTAGTAATCGCTCAGTTCCTAATAGTTCGTCATTCATTGCTTTTTACGTAACCAGCAACATAATGCTAAAAACACACAATACGTTGCCGATGGTAATAAAGAGAAGGATCCTAATTATTACAAAAAGAAATAGAAACAGTAGCCCGTTCAGAATCAAACAAGCAAGCTCGGTGACTGTGTCACCTAGTCAAGCGGTCAAGGTCAGTCAAAAACTGCCGAAGTGTTCAAAGCATAGCAAATTCCACACAATAAGCGACTCTAGCAGAGTGGGGAAAAGCGATGTTGGTTTATACATGCCAATATCTTTTTGAATTAAAAAGGATTTTTCCTATGAAACACACGACCGTATAAAGTAATCAGAGCAGGTTTTCGTTTTTTTTTTAATACATAAGTTATTATAAGTAGTGGTGGATAAAGCCCGACTGTACGCGCCGTAAAAATTAGAATATCTTGTTTTATTTCTTTAGTACACGTAATATCTTGTATTTACGGACTCACCGTCTGTTGTTCGAACTTCCCTAATGAGAAGTCCGGATAAGCGAGCGTTTACAGATACCTCTATAGTTATAAAAAACATTGATCTGTATCTAGTGTAATTGTAAGATTCATCTAGGGGTATACAAAATATTATCTTACATCCTGCAAAAATAAGGCGTGTTTATCAAAGGAAAATCCTATAAACCTTCAAACATATTAAAATCCGTTTGAACAAAAATGAGACAGTTAAACAAATAATAACTTATATAAAGGAACTATACATTTGTCTCATAAATCGTAACATTGTTCAAATGACCAACAGAATTCTCCCACAACCGCAGTCGTAGTTTGCACGCAAAATCTCGAGAAGCATGCACCCTCGAATGTCTTAGTGCGTGTAAAAAGACTTTGCTGGGAAATGAAATTTTAATCCTTCCGACACTCTGAAATATAACGATTTCCGCGAACAAAGCCCTAAAAGTATACATATCGTGGATACGGAAGTTATAAATATCGCATTTTTTATTGTTGCTAATTTTTAATCCCGCCCAACCAGTCGTAGATGAATCTCTCTGATAATCTATCTAAAGTAATATCCGTAAAGTCATTCAAGCAGAGGTGATTCAGCAGATTTTTTTTTTTATCTTTTACCTGAATACCAGGAAGTTTCTCCACTAGCGAGTGATCTCTGGGAGAAAAACGGATGTCATTGAAAACAAAATACGGTCTAAGGACAAACATAAAGCTATATACGTACCTTCGCATAGACTCTCAATGAAATTTCAAAATAGAGATAAATGACGAAGTTGAAAAATGTTAGTAATAGGAGTCATTAGGAAATCAAATAAGCCCATATAATTTTTCCCTCAAACGTCATGCCATAAAAGATCGGACTTGGCGTATCTGCGTAGATTTCTGTCGCTTAAACAAGGAAACGACTCCCGATAGTTTCCAGTGCCATGTACCGACGACATCTTATCTCTGTTAGGTTAGAATAAATTTTTTTCACCAACTTGGACTTACTTAAAAGCTTTTACCAGATACCATTACCTAAGTGATTGTACCTCATACACCGTTTTCAGCACACTCAGGGGACATTATCAATTTTTACGTATGCCTCCGGCTTACGTTGCGCCCCAATTACAATATAGTGTTTGGAAACTTTTAGGGGATACCCTACATGCTTATATGGTTGGTCTTATAATCTTTTCTAAATACCTTAGAAGTACATTCACATAAACTAGAGCTAGTGCTACAGGGACAAAGACAAATAATCTCAGAGTAAAGTATCTAAATGTGAGTTTTTAAAAACCGAACATGTTTATCTAGGTTTTATGTGTCTAGTCAAGGTCTTAAAGTAGTCCAAGGTAAGGTGTCGGCTATTCATAACTTCCGGTACCTATTAACGTAAAAGGGGGATACAGCACTTTTGCGCTGTAGTGGGTATTACAATCGTATGCAAATATGTAACTCTCCAATCATGACAGCTCCTTTAATAGATTTTACGAAGAAGAGCGTAGATTTATTATGGTCAAAAAAGCATTAACAGGCGTTCGATATCTTAAAAGCGGAATAATGCAGCTCACCTAACTTAAAAATCCCTGATTTAAATAAGGAATTTTTTTTTATTGCAACAGACGCCTCAGACCAAGGGGTAAGAGGGTATTACTTCAGTAATATGATAAACAGTTCTTCCCTATAGCTTTTTATTCATGTAAACTAAAGCCCTCTGTAAGTAAATATACAGTAATAGGCAAGGAAGGGCTAGGTATCTTTAACACACTAGTACATTTTAAGTTCATAATCTATGGCCATCCTGATAAAGTCCTTACTGAACATGAGTCCTTTACCGAGTTTTTCAAAGGCTTTAATCACAGTCCAAAAGGAACTCGGTGACAAATGATCATTCAGGTCTTTGGAGCCAAGATAAGATATCTACCTGGGAAAGCAAATATCATAGCTGACGCATTATCCCGCAATCCCGCACCATACAGCAAAGAACCATTTAATTGGACTAAAAGATATAGAAACATCCGTGCCTACTGTTAAAACCGTATCTAAACAAGAAAATTCCTTAACCCAAGAGATCGCGAGCATTGCATATCTGGGTTGGAGCGCAGAACTGTTACAAACTGAACAAAGCAAGAGTCAACTGACATAACCCAAACAATAAACACTTCGAACGGAAACAGAGTCAGCAGCAATAACACCAAACAATAAACACTTCGAACAGAAACAGGGTCGGCGGCTAAGAAAGCAAAAGTATATTTAAAGTATGTGTATCAGAATAATGTAATCAAATGTAATATTATATGTAGGTGTGTGACGAGGAAAACCCGAAGAACACAGCAGATGACTAACGACCAGGTAGTAGTAATAATCTCTTTCATACCAATCGTCATAAACTGGTTGCATTCCGTCATCCAGGGTTTCCTACTATGTCACAGAAAGCCAAATCACTGTTTTACTGCCTACAATGCTTACAGATATAAAAAGCACATAACTAATTGTAACACGTGTCATGGAAAACAAGGGATACACTAGGATACCTGTCAGTTTAAGAGCCTATCCTGTGCCAAATCAATCCTTGAAAGAATATACGTAGAATTATTAACAGAATTACGAGTCTGACAGAGGGAATAAACACTTCTTAGTGTTAATAGTTCCTTGACACGTTATATAGAATTAATAGCACTAAAAAACAAAACACCGCAATTGAGTGCGTTAGGAATATTTATGAGGTGCTAAATCAGTAAATATGGAATTCAACACATAATAATCTGTGACTCGGGTGGTGTAAATCAATAATAATCTCCTTAACACGTTGTGTGAATTCCTTTCCATTAAGAAAACCAATAATATATTTTATCACCCAGAGTCAATCGGTTTGGTAGAATAACGGATAATTAAATAGGAAGTGTCAATGTCTTACGAGATACAACTCGTGATACTGGATCCGAACTGGATTATAGCGGTTCTCGTGGTTTTAAATACCTTTATCATTTATATCTTGTATCTATAGAATTGATGCCGCAAGTAGCCTTATACGGTACGCCGCTAGAAACACTTTTCCACATATTCAAGCCAAACCATTAATTTATCAAATATATATAAAAAAAACTATATAAATAAATAAATATAAAAAAAATAGATAAAATATGGATACAAGTGGAGTCAATTATACACTCCGTAAGAAGTCGGAAGGGTTACAAATTATAATAAAAAGGAATCACGATAAAATCAATAAGCAAAACGTAACCATAGATAATTAAATATCCATCCATATATGCGTAAAGATTTGAACTCTAACTTAACGCTTTAGTAATGACAAATAAGCTAAAAGTTCAAACACATATCCAAAATCTACTGACATATTGTCTGTCCCGGTGATTTATATTCGTAGTCAATGAAAAAAAAAAATTAAATAAATAAATAAATAAATAAATAATAATAAATAAATAAATAAAATAAAATAAAAGAGATTTTAAAGTCAGGAAGTCTAGAAGTGAAAATGTTATCTATGGAATAATCCTATATGAATCTTATACAGGGCTAATAATATATATAGAATTTGTATGGAAACCTTTTTCATCAGTTTGGATAAGGAATATTTAATTTAACATAATTACAATTATGCAGATTTCCAACATGAAACTAATATATTGTTCAATTTTGGTACTGTTTTTTTTTTCAGACATTCTTCTCATGTGGGTCGAGTATTAAAAGATAATAAATTTATCCTAAAGTCGTATTTATTACAGCAAGTAACGTAACTCTTAGCTGGCTGAGAGCAATCTCCTGCCAAGTGACGACGTCATCATTGCCGTATCAGTATTTGTTCCTTTTAACCTCAATAATCTGCTTACACAGGCTTCATCTCGCGCTTGCAAAACAGATTGACTGGAGAAAGGAATGCTTAGCCCGAACTTCTCATGGGCAAGGCAGACATGTCTATCGGTGTGCACAATGCAACTTGCAATCATTTTAAAATTAATAAACAAAATACGGAAATCGAATTTCTATAACATCAAAATGAATTAATTTATTTTTTCTGAACCTCATAGACATTTAGAAGTATCAAGATATGTATATATGAAATATTTACTTGCAACATTAGCCTATTACAATTCAAGTAAAACATTCATGGGAAAATGTCACATTTTCTTGAAAAAACCCAAAGTTTATTTAGAAATTAGTTACATAGTGGGTTTTTTTCGTTGCATCTCCTACCTATTAATAAAGTTTTTAAAAAATTAACCTCAGAGGATGCGCGCGGGAAAATTGAATATGAAACTTTTGTTAGGGGCACATAGGATCAGATTTTATCACAACTTAATTTCAGTTAGCATAGAGAAATACAGAATCATGATTAATCTTCTCTTTGACTCTTATGTTGCCTGGCAATCTTACAAATAGCTCCGTTTCACACTTCTTTGTCTAGTAACTTACTACCAGTAATATCGAATTTTCTTTGGGATTCGTATTGAATATCTGTTTATTTTTTTATCAATTATGGATATTTTTTACAGTCATCATAGACCTGGATAGGTTCACTCATTGTTAATGCCATGGAAAAAAGTTTGTACAGCGGACTCTTTGAATTCCAAAATATCAGCGAATTCATGTGGGTTAAGTCTGGTCTAAATGGCTCTCTTCCCTCCCCTGTATTTGGATGTCGTCTGAATTTACTTTGCCCTTGTGACAAGTATAATTTCACTTACAGGCTGATTAATGGAACCTGGTTACAGTATCCTGCAGTACGAGAGTTTCACATCGCAACTTCAAAAAATCGTTCGTCGCAGCGGACGACTACAGTCAAGTAACATCCGCCTACAATGTGAAAGGAATAAGCACCATCATGGACTTCTTCGACCGACACCGTATCTCGTCGTTAATCTCGTTTTCATGCGGAACGCTCCAGCGACTGTCGGAAATCAACTACGAAAGGGACATACTTCCGACAATTACGACCCGAAGGATATTCAACTCTACTTTGCTGGCGAAGTACTCGTGCTGGGGATGTTTTTTTTATTCATCGCGAACGTAATCGTGTAGCTTAGGATGCAGAGAATAAGTATGAGCGCAAAAATAGAACGTTTGACCCGCCCAGGCAAATTTTCCCCTTGTTTTAACCCTGTGAAATAGGCCGTTTCATTGGGCTATAGGTGGTTGTCTGGAACTGTGTAATGGACGAAAAGTTGTTCGAACGCT
>NC_087210.1:676767-681767 GCF_015104395.2 Macrobrachium nipponense | reverse complement strand
TTCCAACCTTCACCAAACTCGCTATTGCCACTCCTGCTATGGCTGCAATAGCTACACCCCCCGCCGCCAACAGCTGCACTGCCCTTTTCTGTCTTCTAGGCGGGTCCCTCCCCCCAACTGGTTTTGTCTCTGGGACCCAAGTGAGTGTTTCCCCGATCATGCCTTGGACCCTGTTTGCAGTTATTTTGATTTCCGTTAAAAGACGTCCCAGTGACGCAGACAAGTTTCTTGTAGTTTCAAGTTCGTCTAACGTGTTTATCAGTCCTTCGACTCTGCTTCGCGATCCTTCGAGTTCTAACCTGGCTGAACCCAAACTTTCGAACTCGATGCTCATCGTAATTTTATCAGATGATAACCATACTAAGTGGTGTTCTTCAATTAGCACTCCGGGACCCAGGCGTACTTTCGTCTTTGCAAGCGCCACTAATCCCAGGGCGACGATTAAACAATATTTCAGCATCTGACAGAACGAGAAAGAAAAGAAAAGGAAAGCTGTCAGTTGTTTAATCTTCTCAGACGACGTTAAGAAAAGAAAAAAAAACATATATAATTCAACATCTTTTCCCAAAACGGAATGTGTACCGTTACAGAATCTGCTAGCGCAGCAACCCTATCGACAAGAAAAAAAAAAAAATCCCCTTACATGACACGTTCTCGTGAAATGTCATACTCAGCATCTCCGAAAACCGTGCAAATCCCCGAGTAATCAATTCCAAAGGGAAGGTTCGCAACCGGATTCCTTAAAGCAACCCTAGCAAAAAAAGAAACCCACCTATGAACACGTCAGGTGCTTCGCATTGCAGCATATTCAGACTCGCGACGCTAGAAACTCGTGACTCTCAAAAAAAAAAAATGTTTAGTACTGAACTTCGTAAGCACACTCCGCAGAACCATTTCATTATACATAAACCATCATCTTAATAATAACACCACTCAGGAGATATAAATAATTCCTCTATTTAATTACTGACCCAACGCTAAAATGACCATCCCGTTTCTCAGCTAAAGCAAAAATTTGCCGAAAAATATTAGCCCCGAAATCTTACGCCAAAACACCGCAGATTTACATAAAATAGGAGAAAAAAACATTAGAAGGAAATAAAGGAGAAGGAAAAAAAAGAAAAGAAAAATGAATGTAATTGCGCGATCATATATTAATTGCCACAACCAATTCTTTTCAATTTCGAGATATGTGTTAGCCTCGACTGACCTGTTCGTTCATTTAAAACTACAAACCTATTTCCAATTTTCTCTTCAATGACTTTAAAAGGACCTTCAAACTTCGGGCCTAGTTTGTAATTCAACTCATTTCTCACGTTAAGTTTTAAAAATACCTTATCACCGACATTGATCTTGGGATCAGATGATTTACTGATACTCTTCTGAACCATATCTCTGGTTGTGGATTCGAGATTACGGCTGAGCCATGCGTGTCTCTCTCTCGCTGTGGATATCAGCGCTTCAACCGTATCCTCCCCCTGGTGAGGCGTAGTTAACAAATCAAATGTGCCTCGCGCTGGATAACCAAACAAAGCTTCAAAAGGGGACATTTTAATTGAATCGCTAACCATGGAGTTAATGCTATGTCTAACAACATTAATATATCTGTCCCAATTTCTATCATTAACACCTACCGTTTTTCTGAGCGCTTCGAGCACTTTCCTGTTTGGTCATTCGCACAACCCATTAGCCTCGGGTCTGTATGGAATAATTGTTACTTTCTGTATCCCCATGAATTCAGCTAAACACTCCAAGGTTTTGTTCACAAATTCCCTCCCATTGTCGGTTAATAGAACTTCGGGTGAACCATATCTGCAAACGATACCATTGAAAAATGCTATGGCTACTTCTTCGGCCGTTTTATGCTTAAGGGGGAAAATTTCTACTATCCTTGTAAGTTCATCTATTATCACTAGCAAGTACTTGTTCGCATATCTAGACTCACAAAAATTCCCTAAGACATCCATATGTATTCTCTGAAAAGGCCTACTCGGTATAGGATACGATCCTAATTTGCATGACGTTGTCCTAGCAGGCTTACATGCGTTGCACACCGCACAATTCCTTACGAAATTTTCCACATCTTTACCCATATTTTTCCAAATGTATTTAGCCTGAACCTCATCATATGTTTTTCCTATTCCCAAGTGAGGACTACCGAACCTGCAATGAACTATATCTAAAACCACTGGAATTAGGACTTTCAGAATTACGATCTGTGTCGTATCTCCTTTACTTTCACTGGTTCTCAACTTATATTTAATTTTCCTAACCAACAGATTTCCTTCTAACTCCAAACCCGAAAAAGGCAAGCTATAACGTTTCTTGACTAATTCCCCTCTCAGAAATGCTTTCGCATCTGCTAAAACCTCGTCTTCATCTTGCCTTAGCTCTATGAGAGGTATATCCCATTGTATGGCTTCATTAGTGACCTGCCCGACTTGGAAACCTTCAGCGTCATGAAAACTCCTGCTGAGAGCATCATCAACAACATTAAATTTGCCCTCTATATATTTGAGCTTTGCATCAAAATCTCTGATAGTTAGAAACCATCGAGCTCTTTTGGGAGACAAATCGGGTTTATTAAAAAGATCGAGTAACGGTTTGTGGTCTGTAAGGACTTCTACTTTATTCCCCATCAGTAACATTTGAAAATGAACTAAGCTCGACACTATTGCAAAGGCTTCCTTATCTATGGTGGCCATGGACCTCTCGTTGCTGCCTTTTGTCCTGAACTTCCTGCTATAAAAAGCTATAGGATGAAATTTCCCATCAAACTTTTGCATAAGGCATGCACCTATGCCTTCCTGGCTTGAATCAGTCACTAATGTAAAAGGTTCCTTAAAATCTGGAAACTTCAAAACCGGGGGATTCATTGGCGCATCTTTAAGCTTTTGAAAACTCTCCGCCTGGGGTTCCTTCCATTGAAATTGAACGTCTTCCTGCAACACATCAGTTAGGGGAGCTGCTATGTTAGAAAACCCTTTTAAGAACCTCCTGAAGAAACTGGCGATACCCAGGAATGACTTAATCTCTTTCTTTGATCTGGGGGTGCGAAAATTCGCTATTGCTTTGACTTTATCGTCATTTACTCTAACCCCTTCCTTAGATATGACGTGACCTAGATATGTGATCTGCTTTTTCAAGAACGAGCACTTGACTAGCTTGATTTTCAACCCCGCTAATGTAAGCCTCCTAAGTACTTCTGTAAGCACTTCTAGGTGTTGCGCGATCGTGTCCGTTGCGATCAGGATGTCATCCATATACACAAAAACATTTTTGCCCAATAACCCGTGCAAAACTGTGTTCACCAACCTGGTAAAAGTTATCGGACTGCCCGATAAGCCGAAAGGCATTCGCGTAAATTCATAGTGTCCCTTGGGCACTGAAAAGGCGGTATATTCCTTGCTACTCTCGCTGAGAGGGACCTGTAAGAAACCTTGCGCCAAATCAATTGAGCTATAAATATTATGTCCCCCAATTTCGACAAAAAGATCTGGTATGCACGCGACTGGGTAGCGGTCAGGGATCGTTTTCTCATTTAAACGTCTAAAATTGACGCATACACGGACCGAACTGTCTTTCTTAGGTACCGCTAACAAGGGAAAGTTGTAAGGAGACACACTGGGTCTAATGATTCCTTCTTCTTCCCATCTATTAATCTCTTTCTCTACCTGTTCTATGATTTTGAAAGGTATGCAATATGCAGGAATATAAATAGGTTTTGAGTTGCTCTCCAAATTTACCTTATGCTCTAACACATTAGTCAACCCCAATTTATCACCTTGCAAGGCTACCGTATCCCCAAATTCTGCCAAGAGCCCGCTTATTGCTTCAAAGTGTTCGCTATAATCTGCATTAGCCAAATGTTCACTAAATGTTTGTTTCCTTGGTTGTATTTCTGCCTCCGAAAACTCAGGTTTCCCCTCTACGATAGCCACAGAACCACTATCACAATTCCATTCTTGGAAATCTACTATATGTGTGTTTTTCTGGTATCTCCTAGCTGTAACATTACAGTTTAATAGCTCCACCAACGTAACCCCATTCTTGGATACACTGTTCACCGATGCTGTGCTAACAACTCCTCTGAGCTTTTCGCTGTTTTCAATAACACACACATCTGTGGGTTTTCTCATTTCCTTCAATTTAACTTTTACCATAATCTTTGAACCTGGTAGTAACATATATATTTGTGGTTAGTATCTCCCCTTGCCACCGCCCCATACAAATTACCACCCTCAGTATTATCCCCAGCATTGTTAGTATCAGAAGTAACATCCATATTAGTATCATCACCAGCATTGTTAGTATCATTGTTACCACTATGAACTCTGATAGAACCCCCGTAATCATCTCCCAGATCATCAACGTGTGTTTTAACATTACCTTTCCCCATAACACTCGTATCACCGCCATTAATACCACCAAGCACCTCTCCTCTTTCAATAACCTCCATGTCCTCCATTCTATTCACGTCCTCATATGGTATGAGATAACCTATTTTCCCGATTGTTATCCCATTAGCACCTGCATGGATCGAAATCTTGTGTCTTCTACAAGCAGGATGACCCAACAAGATTTTATTACCTAAGGCAATTCCTTTTATTACCAAAAAAGGTTCTGTTAACACTCTGTCACCGAGAGCAAATTGTATTTGAACACAACCCAGCGTGTTTAATCTATGGGCTTGCACATCACACACCGTCTCCGTTGAGGGCTGCAAAGGGTAATTGGAGAACATGGACTGATACAAATTATAGTCCATTAGATTTATTGATGCCCCGGTGTCTATAAAATTGGGATATCCACATCCCCTACTGTTCCATAGACTATAGGCTTGGGCTCTGGGGCGTCCCCCACGAGACTACAATGGCATGTACCAATCACCTGTACCCTTTTTGTTGATCGGGCTTCCAAAAATTTCGCCGATCCGTTTGCCCTCTGGTTTGACCTGCCTGGGAAGTTCTCACATTATAATTACCAGAACCTTGAGGTGC
>NC_087210.1:651767-671767 GCF_015104395.2 Macrobrachium nipponense | reverse complement strand
AGGAACCTACATATGGTATTCATTGACCTTGAAAAGGCTTATGACCGAGTCCCGAGACAAGAGGTATGGAGGAGTCTGAGGGAGAAGATGGTGCCAGAGAAGTATGTGCGATTGATACAAGAGATGTACCGGAATGTATTTACCAGAGTGAGGAGCAGTGTTGGGGAGACAGAAGGTTTTGAGGTGAGAGTAGGATCACACCAGGGGTCGGCTCTGAGCCCATTTATCTTTAACATAGCGATGGATGTTATAATAGAGGAAGTAAGGGAGACAGTACCATGGAACATATTGTATGCGGATGATATTGTTCTGTGTGCAGAGAGCAGGGAAGATCTGGAAGTAAAATTGGAAAGATGGAGACAAGTGCTGGAGGATAGAGGAATGAGAATAAGTAGATCTAAGACAGAATATATGTGTACCACCACTGAGGGGGATGATAGAGAAAGTATTCAGCTTGGTGGAGAGCAAATAAGGAGAGTTGATAAGTTTAAGTATTTGGGATCTTTTGTTAACGCTGGAGGAAGTATGGAAGAAGAAGTAAAACATCGGGTACAGGCAGGCTGGAACAGCTGGAGAGCGGCCTCTGGAGTTCTTTGTGACAAAAGAGTGCCGCTTAGGTTAAAAGGAAAATTTCACAAGACGGTGGTAAGAACAGCAATGCTGTATGGTACGGAAACAGCAAGCATGAGAAAAACAGAGCAGAAGATGGATGTGGCAGAAATGAGAATGCTTAGGTGGATGTCTGGGGTGACAAGAGAGGATAGGATCAGAAATGACTACATAAGGTGGTGGAAGTATCAAAGAAAGTGCAGGAGGGGAGACATACTATGGGGGTGGAGGTGCAAGGAAGAAGAAGAAGAGGGAGACCAAGAAAGAGATGGAAGGACTGTGTGAGAGGAGACTTACATGAGAAGGGAATTGATGAGGCAGAAGCGCATGATAGAAATAGATGGAAACGGCTCATCCGAAACGGCGACCCCATATAAAAATGGGAACAAGCTGGGAAGAAGATATATATATCATACACAGATACTTAATACATATACATACAATGCTTCGGTAAGCGTGGAGAGCTGGTTTTAATCTATATATCTGTGGAAATGCGCTTATTCTGGGTACAATAAAATCATTGTTATTGACAAGTTTACTTATTTTTGAATAGGACTTCCTGATAAGATTAAGGCTTCATAATGCCTCTGTGCTTTCTCTGATTATATTTCATTCTGAAATTATATGAAAAGAATCATTCGAAAATGTGGAAAATTACTTAGAAATACCTAGAATGTGGTAGATAGATGGGTGAGAAAAATGGTTACTTGAATGATTATTTTTTTATATTACCATATTAATCTTTCGACATGTAAGAAGCTTAAATATCAAATCAGTGGCCCCTATGGACTTGTCCCATATAAATAGGGGTTCATCTTCTGAATAATAATAATAATAATAATAATAATAATAATAATAATAATAATAATAATAATAATAATAATAATAATAATAATAAGTCAAGTTAAGCAACATTGGCTCTGGTCAGTCGTTGGATGGGTGACCGCTCTCCTCGGCGTTGATTCCTTGGGAAAGGATCTTTACCATAATTTCCTCAGTCTACTCAGCTGTAAAAGAGTACCTATCCCTGATGGGGTAGGGTTCCAGCTATGGGTTAAATAGCAAAACTCAGCAATGATGGAAAGAAATGAAGGTGATTAAACGACAACGACGTAAATGGAACCTCTGCAACAGAGGAGCTTCGTCCGGCAACCAGGTATTCAACCCAATAGAAGGGGAAGACGGTCAGGTACTTGGAGGTCGTCATCCAGCAACTGATCACCACAACGACAATAATCAACAGCCTGAGATTGGAGCTACAGAGGCAAAAAGGAAGAAATGGACAAGAGAAGAAAATAAGGAAATATGGAGATGCTACATCAGAAGCAACCCGACGGAGAGAGGATATAGAAGAAGATTGGTCAACATCTGGAATGAGAGGAATAACACCCCCCAAACAGAGCAGAGGCTGGCAGACCAAGTAAGGAACATAAAGAAAAAGAACTGGCTCTCCCCAACAGAAAGAGAAGAACTGGAAAGGGAAATGTCACACGACAACGAATTACACGAAGACGAACTGAGAGACGATTTGCCACAGAAGACGACAGGGAGGATGAGGTATCAAACAACGACACACGAAGAAACACCGACGAAGTAACAGAGAGGACGGAATGGGTAGAAAAGATTAGACAATGGATGGAGCCAGATACAGAGAGAACAAAGATCCCCTCCATGAAAGCCTACAACACCAAGAAATTACGGGAGAAAACAAGTGAGGTCAATGAAATAATGGGCATAATACACACCACCAGTATCACAGAAACAAATAACTTGACATATGCAGGAGCAAGATTAGTAGCAGAACTGATGGGAATCCGAACACCAACACCACCAGCACAACCAACCCAACAGAAACCAAAACAGCAACCTCCTTGGAAAAGGCGCCTGGAAAAGCAAATCATGGTGATGAGATCTGACTTGAGTAAACTGAAAGAGATGGCAGAAAAAAGGCTAAGAAGCAAGAAAACAAGGGAGGAACTCAACGAGAAATACAAAGTACAAGAGAGGGGACTAAACAACACAATAGAAGACGTAAAACAGAGGCTTAAGGCCAAAGCACATAAGATCCAACGGTACATGAACAGGAATAAGGGATACCAACAGAACAAACTATCGGAACCAACCAGAAAAGACTATACAGCCAACTAAGAGGGGAAGACAACCACCCAGAAATTCCTGAAGCCGAACCAAGTAAGAGACTCTGGGAAAACATATGGAGCAATCCGGTATCACACAACAAACATGCAACATGGCTCCAGGAAGTCGAAGGAAGCGAAGAAACAGGGAGAATAAAAACAAAAGATTTCACAGACATCACGGACAGACACAGTCAGACACCAACTAAAGAAAATGCCAAACTGGAAAGCCCCAGGTCCCGATGAAGTCCATGGATACTGGCTCAAAAACTTCAAGGCCCTACACCCACGAATAGCAGAACAACTCCAGCATTGTATCTCAAATCACCAAGCACCCAAATGGATGACCACAGGAAGAACATCCTTAGTACAAAAAGACAAGAGTAAGGGAAATATAGCCAGTAACTACAGGCCTATCACCTGCCTACCAATAATGTGGAAGTTACTAACAGGTATCATCAGTGAAAGGCTATACACCACCTAGAGACAAACACACCATCCCCACCAACAGAAAGGCTGCAGAAGGAAGTGTAGGGGCACAAAAGACCAGCTCCTGATAGACAAAATGGTAATGAAGAACAGTAGGAGAAGGAAAACCAACCTAAGCATGGCATGGATAGACTATAAGAAAGCCTTCGACATGATACCACACACATGGCTAATAGAATGCCTGAAAATATATGGGGCAGAGGAAAATACCATTAGCTTCCTCAAAAATACAATGCGCAATTGGAATACAATACTTACAAGCTCTGGAATAAGACTAGCAGAGGTTAATATCAGGAGAGGGATCTTCCAGGGCGACTCACTGTCCCCACTACTCTTCGTAGTAGCTATGATTCCTTGACAAAAGTACTACAGAAGATGGATGCCGGGTACTAACTCAAGAAAAGAGGCAACAGAATCAACCATCTGATGTTCATGGACGACATCAAGCTGATGGTAAGCGCATCAAGGAAATAGATACCCTAACCAGACTGTAAGGATTGTATCTGGGGACATCAGGATGGAGTTTGGAATAGAAAAATGCGCCTTAGTCAACATACAAAAAGGCAAAAGTAACGAGAACTGAAGGGATAAAGCTACCAGATGGGAGCAACATCAAACACATAGATGAGACAGGATACAAAATACCTGGGAATAATGGAAGGAGGAGATATAAAACACCAAGAGATGAAGGACACAATCAGGAGAAAAGAATATATGCAGAGACTCAAGGCGATACTCAAGTCAAAACTCAACGCCGGAAATATGATAAAAGCCATAAACACATGGGCAGTGCCAGTAATCAGATACAGCGCAGGAATAGTGGAATGGACGAAGGCAGAACTCCGCAGCATAGATCAGAAAACCAGGAAACATATGACAATACACAAAGCACTACACCCAAGAGCAAATACGGACAGACTATACATAACACGAAAGGAAGGAGGGAGAGGACTACTCAGTATAGAGGACTGCGTCAACATCGAAAACAGAGCACTGGGCAATATCTGAAAACCAGTGAGACGAGTGGCTAAAGAGTGCATGGGAAGAAGGTACTAATAAAAGCAGACGAAGACCCAGAAATATACAGGAGACAGGAGAAAGACAGAAAGAACGAAGAAGACTGGCACAACAAACCAATGCACGGACAATACATGAGACAGACTAAAGAACTAGCCACAGCGATGACAATTGGCAATGGCTACAGAGGGGAGAGCTAAAGAAGGAAACTGAAGGAATGATAACAGCGGCACAAGATCAGGCCCTAAGAACCAGATATGTTCAAAGTACGATAGACGGAAATAACATCTCTCCCATATGTAGGAAGTGCAATACGAAAAGTGAAACCATAAACCACATTGCAAGTGAATGCCCGGCACTTGCGCAGAACCAGTACAAAAAGAGGCATGATTCAGTAGCAAAAGCCCTCCACTGGAGCTTGTGCAAGAAACATCAGCTACCTTGCAGTAATAAGTGGTACGAGCACCAACTTGAAGGAGTGATAGAAAACGATCAGGCAAAGATCCTCTGGGACTAATGGTATCAGAACGGATAGGGTGATACGTGCAAACAGACCAGACGTGACGTTGATTGACAAGGTCAAGAAGAAAGTATCACTCATTGATGTCGCAATACCATGGGACACCAGAGTTGAAGAGAAAGAGAGGGAAAAATTGGATAAGTATCAAGATCTGAAAATAGAAATAAGAAGGATATGGATATGCAGTGGAAATCGTACCCATAATCATAGGAGCACTAGGCACGATCCCAAAGATCCCTGAAAAGGAATCTAGAAAAACTAGAGGTTGAAGTAGCTCCGGGCCTCATGCAGAAGAGTGTGATCCTAGAAACGGCACACATAGTAAGAAGAGTGATGGACTCCTAAGGAGGCAGGATGCAACCCGGAACCCCACACTATAAATACCACCCAGTCGAATTGGAGGACTGTGATAGAGCAAAAAAAAAAAAAAAAAAAAAAAAAAAAAAAAAATAAAATAATAATAATAATAATATAGGCTTCTTCCATATGAAAAGGCGTTGATCTCTAGAATAATAATAATAATAATAATAATAATAATAATAATAATAATAATAATAAACAATAATAATAATAATAATAAATAAGGATTGTATCTGAGGACATCAGATGGAGTTTGGAATAGAAAAATGCGCCTTAGTCAACATACAAAAAGGCAAAGTAAACGAGAACTGAAGGGATAAAGCTACCAGATGGGAACAACATCAAACACATAGATGAGACAGGATACAAATACCTGGGAATAATGGAAGGAGGAGATATAAAACACCAAGAGATGAAGGACACGATCAGGAAAGAATATATGCAGAGACTCAAGGCGATACTCAAGTCAAAACTCAAACGCCGGAAATATGATAAAAGCCATAAACACATGGGCAGTGCCAGTAATCAGATACAGCGCAGGAATAGTGGAATGGACGAAGGCAGAACTCCGCAGAATAGATCAGAAAACCAGGAAAACATATGACAATACACAAAGCACTACACCCAAGAGCAAATACGGACAGACTATACATAACACGAAAGGAAGGAGGGAGAGGACTACTAAGTATAGAGGACTGCGTCAACATCGAAAACAGAGCACTGGGCAATATCTGAAAACCAGTGAAGACGAGTGGCTAAAGAGTGCATGGGAAGAAGGACTAATAAAAGCAGACGAAGACCCAGAAATATACAGAGACAGGAGAAAGACAGAAAGAACAGAGGACTGGCACAACAAACCAATGCATGGACAATACATGAGACAGACTAAAGAACTAGCCAGCGATGACAATTGGCAATGGCTACAGAGGGGAGAGCTAAAGAAGGAAACTGAAGGAATGATAACAGCGGCACAAGATCAGCCCTAAGAACCAGATATGTTCAAAGTACGATAGACGGAAATAACATCTCTCCCATATGTAGGAAGTGCAATACGAAAAGTGAAACCATAAACCACATAGCAAGTGAATGCCCGGCACTTGCACAGAACCAGTACAAAAAGAGGCATGATTCAGTAGCAAAAGCCCTCCACTGGAGCCTGTGCAAGAAACATCAAGCTACCTTGCAGTAATAAGTGGTACGAGCACCAACCTGAAGGAGTGATAGAAAACGATCAGGCAAAGATCCTCTGGACTATGGTATCAGAACGGATAGGGTGATACGTGCAAACAGACCAGACGTGACGTTGATTGACAAGGTCAAGAAGAAAGTATCACTCATTGATGTCGCAATACCATGGGACACCAGAGTTGAAGAGAAAGAGAGGGAAAAATTGGATAAGTATCAAGATCTGAAAATAGAAATAAGAAGGATATGGGATATGCAGTGGAAATCGTACCCATAATCATAGGAGCACTAGGCACGATCCCAAAATCCCTGAAAAGGAATCTAGAAAAACTAGAGGCTGAAGTAGCTCCAGGACTCATGCAGAAGAGTGTGATCCTAGAAACGGCACACATAGTAAGAAGAGTGATGGACTCCTAAGGAGGCAGGATGCAACCCGGAACCCCACACTATAAATACCACCCAGTCGAATTGGAGGACTGTGATAGAGCAAAAAAAAAAAAAAAAAAAAAAAAAAAAAAAATAATAATAATAATAATAATGATGGAATAATAATAATACACTTAAAAATGATAACATATATAGGGTTGTCTCATATGAGTAGGCGTTAGTCTCTAGAATATGATGATAATAATAATTATAAAAATAACAATAATAATAATAAACATAGGCTTGTTCCTTATGAACAGGCATTAATAATAATTGAAAAAGAAACCCACAAATTCAATTTGTAACTTGTTTACTTCTAAAAGTATTACTATAGTTTTACTCACACTCGAGTACTTTCAGGCCCTTCTGTGGCCCATTCTCAAGAGATGTTTGGGATGTTAGCCTGGGTCAAGGCCCAGCAGTCTTCTGGAACTTCTTCTCGTTGTGCTGTCATTTATGCGATGGCTGTTCGGTTTTCTTGAGAGTTGCCAATCCCCTCTTGTCGCTCTGATATCCTGAGCTGATGGTCAATGGGATTCACCCTTGTGGTAAGGGTGTGGTCACCGAAAGTCTGTAAACAAGTTACAAATTGAATTTGTGGGTTTCTTTTTCAATCTTTAGAAGAAAACTGAAAGAAGTTTTTGTTTGATTAATAATAATAATAATAATAATAATAATAATAATAATAATAATAATAATAATAATATAATAATAATAAAGCCTACAACACCAAGAAATTACGGAGGGAGAAAACAAGTGAGGTCATGAAATAATGGGCATAATACACACCACCAGTATCACAGAAACAAATAACTTGACATATGCAGGAGCAAGATTAGTAGCAGAACTGATGGGAATCCGAACACCAACACCACAGCACAACAAACCCAACAGAAACCAAAACAGCAACCTCCTTGGAAAAGGCGCCTGGAAAAGCAAATCATGGTGATGAGATCTGACTTGAGTAAACTGAAAGAGATGGCAGAAAAAAAAGGCAAGAAGCAAGAAAACAAGGGAGGAACTCAACGAGAAATACAAAGTACAAGAGAGGGGACTAAACAACACAATAGAAGACGTTAAAACAGAGGGCTTAAGGCAAAGCACATAAGATCAACGGTAACATGAACAGGAATAAGGGATACCAACAGAACAAACTATTCGGAACCAACCAGAAAAGACTATACAGCCAACTAAGAGGGGAAGACAAACCACCCAGAAATTCCTGAAGCCGAACCAAGTAAGAGACTCTGGGGAAAACATCATGGAGCAATCCGTATCACACAACAAACATGCAACATGGCTCCAGGAAGTCAAGGAAGAAAGAAACAGGGAGAATAAAACAAAAGATTCACAGACATCACGACAGACACAGTCAGACACCAACCTAAACAAGAAAATGCCAAACTGGAAAGCCCCAGGTCCCGATGAAGTCCATGGATACTGGCTCAAAAACTTCAAGGCCCTACACCCACGAATAGCAGAACAACTCCAGCATTGTATCAAATCACCAAGCACCCAAATGGATGACCACAGGAAAGAACATCCTTAGTACAAAAAGACAAGAGTAAGGGAAATATAGCCAGTAACTACAGGCCTATCACCTGCCTACCATAATGTGGAAGTTACTAACAGGTATCATCAGTGAAAGGCTATACAATTACCTAGAGGAGACAAACACCATCCCCCACCAACAGAAAGGCTGCAGAAGGAAGTGTAGGGGCACAAAAGACCAGCTCTCATAGACAAAATGGTAATGAAGAACAGTAGAGAAGGAAAACCAACCTAAGCATGGCATGGATAGACTATAAGAAAGCCTTCGAGGCATGATACCACACACATGGCTAATAGAATGCCTGAAAATATATGGGGCAGAGGAAAAATACCATCAGCTTCCTCAAAAATACAATGCGCAATTGGAATACAATACTTACAAGCTCTGGAATAAGACTAGCAGAGGTTAATATCAGGAGAGAGGGATCTTCCAGGGCGACTCACTGTCCCCACTACTCTTCGTAGTAGCCATGATTCCCTTGACAAAAGTACTACAGAAGATGGATGCCGGGTACCAACTCAAGAAAAGAGGCAACAGAATCAACCATCTGATGTTCATGGACGACATCAAGCTGTATGGTAAGAGCATCAAGGAAATAGATACCCTAATCCAGACTGTAAGGATTTTGTATCTGGGGACATCAGGATGGAGTTTGGAATAGAAAAATGCGCCTTAGTCAACATACAAAAAGGCAAAGTAACGAGAACTGAAGGGATAAAGCTACCAGATGGGAGCAACATCAAAACACATAGATGAGACAGGATACAAATACTGGGAATAATGGAAGGAGGAGATATAAAACACCAAGAGATGAAGGACACGATCAGGAAAGAATATATGCAGAGACTCAAGGCGATACTCAAGTCAAAACTCAACGCCGGAAATATGATAAAAGCCATAAACACATGGGCAGTGCCAGTAATCAGATACAGCTGCAGGTAATAGTGGAAATTGGACGAAGGCAGAACTCCGCAGCATAGTATCAGGAAAAACCAGGAAACATATGACAATACACAAAGCACTACACCCAAGAGCAAATACGGACAGACTATACATAACACGAAAGGAAGGAGGGAGAGGACTACTCAGTATAGAGGACTGCGTCAACATCGAAAACAGAGCACTGGGCAATACCTGAAAAACCAGTGAAGACGAGTGGCTAAAGAGTGCATGGGAAGAAGGACTAATAAAAGCAGACGAAGACCAGAAATATACAGAGACAGGAGAAAGAAACAGAAAGAACAGAAGACTGGCACAACAAACCAATGCACGGACAATACATGAGACAGACTAAAGAACTAGCCAGCGATGACAATTGGCAAGGCTACAGAGGGGAGAGCTAAAGAAGGAAACTGAAGGAATGATAACAGCGGCACAAGATCAGGCCCTAAGAACCAGATATGTTCAAAGTACGATAGACGGAAATAAACATCTCTCCATATGTAGGAAGTGCAATACGAAAAGTGAAACCATAAACCACATAGCAAGTGAATGCCCGGCACTTGCGCAGAACCAGTCACAAAAAGAGGCATGATTGTCAGTTAGCAAAAGCCCTCCACTGGAGCCTGTGCAAGAAACATCAGCTACCTTGCAGTAATAAGTGGTACGAGCACCAACCTGAAGGAGTGATAGCAAAACGATCACGCAAAGATCCTCTGGGACTATGGTATCAGAACGGATAGGTGATACGTGCAAACAGACCAGACGTGACGTTGATTGACAAGGTCAAGAAGAAAGTATCACTCATTGATGTCGCAATACCATGGGACACCAGAGTGAAGAGAAAGAGAGGGAAAAAAAATTGGATAAGTATCAAGATCTGAAAATAGAAATAAGAAGGATATGGGATATGCCAGTGGAAATCGTACCCATAATCATAGGAGCACTAGGCACGATCCCAAGATCCCTGAAAAGGAATCTAGGAAAAACTAGAGGCTTAAGTAGCTCCGGGCCTCATGCAGAAGAGTGTGATCCTAGAAACGGCACACATAGTAAGAAGAGTGATGGACTCCTAAGGAGGCAGGATGCAACCCGGACCCCACACTATAAATACCACCCAGTCGAATTGGAGGACTGTGATAGAGCAAAAAAAAAAAAAAAAAAAAAAAAAAAAAAAAAAAAAAAAATAATAATAATAATAATAATTTTAAAATGATAATATGGATTAAAGCTTGTTTCATGTGAACATAGTAGAATAATAATAATAATAATAATAATGTAAAAGATAGTATATAATTTCCCCAAAAGCTGGTTGGCCTCCCAAAGCCTTATCAACTTCCTACACTCAGTCTTGTAAAGAAGTATTTGACAAAAGATTACGAGACTGTCGGAAGATGCGAGGAAATGGCCAGGACGAGAATAATCTTGTGACAAGCAACAGCAGCAGCAGCAGCAGCAGCAGACAAGCGGCGTCACGGGGAGGAGGGTCATTAATTTTTAAGGTTTCGGACTCGCCCCCCCAAAAAACAAAACTGTCTTCATTGCTCAAGCGAGGCACAACAGCGTATATTATTTTGTCTTCTTGTCGCTTTGTCTTTCCGTTAGCTAAAATTTTTTGCTTGCTCGGGGATTAAGCTTACAAATGACTTCGTTGTTGTTGTTGTTGTTGTTCTAGTTGGGGGTTAGGAAAGGTCTATTAAAGAGCCTAAAAAGGTCTGAAAAAGGTGTTTTACGTTGGGATAAAGATACAGGAATTTTAGCATAGGATATTTATGATATATTTATTATAATGAAACTGTGAAAATATAAATAACGTGCATGTTAAACAGTACAGATAAATGATATCAAATAGAATATAGCGCATTAATTCTAATTTTCGTTGGTGGAATAAAGCTCTATTTGACCGTAGATTTTAGCAAGTTTTAAGCGTTAAAAGTTACGAATATAATGTTTACAACGTATCCGTGAGGGGGAAATCTTACACGAGTCCCAAGAGAGTTGGAGGACCGATCGCGCCTTGTTTTCTGAAAGTTTTTATGCACTATTTTTTTTTTTTTAACTGGATGACGAATTGTTCTGAGACAATTTCATGGATCCTGGCCTCTGGAAGATTAATTAATCCTTACTTGTTTATTCTTGTTTGTTAGCATATAGTGATCTATCTGATCCGTAGAGTAAAATATTTGCGTCTAATAAAATATCTGGCTGCGTCTCTCCGATCCATCAAATAAGATATTTGACTGCGTCTTTCTGCTCCGTTGAATAAAATATTTGCGTCTTTCTGATCCATTAATTAAAATATTTGCGTCTTTCTGCTCCATTAAATAAAAATTTGCGTCTTTCTGCTCAATTACATGAACTATTTGCATCTTTCTGGTCTATTAAATGAAATATCTTCTTCTTTCTTATCCTTTAAATGAAATATTTGCGTCTTTCTGATCCATCAAATAAAAATTGACGTCTTTCTGCTCCATTAAATAAAATATTTGCATCTTTCTGCTCTATTAAATGAAATATCTACTTCTTCCTGATCCTTTAAATGGAATATTTGCCTCTTTCTGCTCCAATAAATAAAAATTTCCCTCTTTCTGATCCATTAAGTAAGATATTTGTGTCTTTCTGCTCCAATAAATAAAACATTTGTCTCTTTCTGATCCATTAAATAAAAATGTGCGTCTTTCTGATCCATTAAATAAAATATTTGCGTCTTTCTGATCCATTTAATAAAATATTTTCTGTCTATTACATAAAATATTTGAATGCCTCTTTCTGATCCATTAAATGAAATACTTCTGTCTTTCTGATCCATGAAGCAAAATATTTGAATCTTTCTGATCCATTAAATAAAATGACTTGTTGCGGAATTATTCCATATCATAAATTTGACCTCGCCTTAAAATAATAATAGAAAAAAACAACAATACATTTTCCCCACTTTCCAGGAATCCCTTCATCGTCTCATTTTTTCCCCTCAATAGTTTTCCTAAAAAATAAATTTTTTTCTGCTCTGTATATGTAAATCCATACGTCCAGCCAATGGCGTATCTATCCATCTTCGTCCCTGAAGAGAATACGTCCAGGAATATGCTACAAACCCCTTCGATTCCAGGTATAGAATTTGTTGGAAGAAAAAGTTATTTTTCAAATCCCAGTCTCACCACACGAGATATCACTACGGCGCCCTTGTGAATCTAACAATGTTCAGCTTTTTTATTTTTTATTTTTTTTTATTGTGTCATTTCTGTAACATATAATTCCACCTTAGGGCGTTTTTCATAATTGTTTTGCAGTGCACCTCGTGAGGAAAATGAGGTCAACTTAGGAGGAAAAACCAGGTTAAACTGGAGAGGAAAATGAGGTCAGTCTCCAGAGGACAAAGTGGTCAACTTGGAAAAAATAGGGGTCAACCCTAATAGGATGATGAGGTCAACCTCGAAATGAAAATGAGGTCAACCTTAATGGAAAAACTAAGGCGAGCCTCGAAATGAAAATGAGGTCAGCTAGGATTGAATCAGGCCAAACTCGAAACGAAAATGAGGTCAACTTCGAAAGAAAAATGAGTTTAATCTCGAAAGGAAAAAGAGGTTAACCTTAATAGGAAAATGAGGTCGTCGACCTCAAGGCCAAAGTTGAAAAGAAACAGGTCAACCTCGAAATATAAATGCGGTCAACCTCGACATGAATATGGGATCAACCTCGAAATGAAAATGAGGCCAAACCCGAGATGAAAATGAAGTCAACCCTGAAATGAAAAGGAGGTCAACCTCCAGATGAAGATGAAAATGAGGTCACATCGAGATGAACCTGAGGTCACCTCGAGATGAAAATGAGGTCAACCTCGTGATGAAAATGGGGTCACCTCGAGATGAAGCTGAGGTCAACCTCGAAATTAAAATGATGCCGACCTCGAAAGGAAAATGAGGCCGACCTCGAAGGGAAACTGAGGTCAACCTCGAAATGGAAATTATGCCGACCCCGAAATGAATATGAGGTCAACCTCGAGATGAAAATGAGGTCAGCCTCGAACTCCCCGACGTAGGATATCACCATTTACGACTACTACTACGCAACAGCAGCCAGCACAGAGAGAGAGAGAGAGAGAGAGAGAAAGAGAGAGAGAGAGAGAGAGATTAAAAACTAGCAAAGCAAATAACCCTTGTCTAGCAGCACAAAGAGCCCCCCACCAGCCCCACCCCCCTCCCCCCTTATGAATATTCATGTCCAGAACACATTCCCATTGCATTCCCGATTCCCATTCCGTCCGAAAATCATCGACGAAGGCGCCGCCGATGTAGATCAGTCTTAGGCAGCAGAGGAGCCTGATTGGTTATTTGTTCTCCAGTTAACAACAGAGAGAGAGAGGGTCGAGTACCTTTGTGCTATTGTTTGCGGTGCCCTGATTAGACCAACCCATTTTGTAAAGGAACACCAGAATGCAAAGCATTGCTACACAAAATACTATTCGCCTTGTATTTTAGCACATTTTTTAATCTATTTATTTATTTTTTAATAAGTGAGATCTCTCCTTCCTGTATTTCCCCTTAGTCTACTTCCTCTTCTTCCTAAATGAGCACCATAATATTCTTTGGAAGCTTGAATTTTAAGTCAATGCCCCTTGTGGGGTTGTTCCATATGAATAGGTTTCATATAATAATAATAATAATAATAATAATAATAATAATAATAATAATAATAATAATTAAAAATAATAATAATAATAATAATCCAAAGAAAACTCGTAATCACATGAGTCAATAAGATGGGAAAGTATATCCACAGTAGTATGCGTCTTTGGTTTTGTTATGTAAAAGATTTTATATAACAAAACCAAATATACATACTACTTTGGATTCACTTTCCCAATGGTAATAATAATGATATAAAAGCGCACACAGTGAGAAAAGAAAAGTGATGGACCACCTAAGGAGGCAGGATGCAACCCGGAAGGAACCCGCCACCCCCCCCCCCCCACACACACACACCTAAAAAACCACCCAGTCGAATAGGATGACTGTGATAGATGAAGATAATAATAATAATAATAATAATAATAATAATAATAATAATAATAATAATAATAATAATAATATATAATAACAATAATAATACTTTATTAAAAGTAATGGCTACTTCAGCAGCGTTACACTTGTAGAGATTCTTCTCTATTTTCCGAATAGCGGCTTTTTCCGTGCTACTTAAACAGGCTAGTACAGCACCTATAGAGGTCATGATCAAATACAGGGTCAAAATCGGTACATATATTTGAATTTTACGGATAAACTATGACCTCTATAGACGCTCTACTAGCCTGTTTAAGGAGCACGGAAAAAGCTGCTATTCGGAAAATAGAGAAGAATCTCTACAAGTGTAACGCTGCTGAAGTAGCCATTACTTTTAATAAAGTATGCTTGAGAGAGGGTCTGCTTCCTAAGTACAATAATAATAATAATAATAATAATAATAATAATAATAATAATAATAATAATAATAATAATAATAATAATAATAATAATAATAATAATAAAACAAAGCACTACACCCAAGAGCAAATACAGACAGACTATACATAACACGAAATGAAGGAGGGAGAGGACTACTAAGTATAGAGGACTGCGTCAACATCGAGAACAGAGCACTGGGGCAATATCTGAAAACCAGTGAAGACGAGTGGCTAACGAGTGCATGGGAAGAAGGACTAATAAAAGTAGACGAAGACCCAGAAATATACAGAGACAGGAGATTGACAGACAGAACAGAGGACTGGCACAACAAACCAATGCACGGACAATACATGAGACAGACTAAAGAACTAGCCAGCGATGACACGTGGCAATGGCTACAGAGGGAAGAGCTAAAGAAGGAAACTGAAGGAATGATGACAGCGGCACAAGATCATGCCCTAAGAACCAGATATGTTCAAAGAACGATAGACGGAAATAACATCTCTCCCATATGTAGGAAGTGCAACACGAAAAATGAAACCATAAACCACATAGCAAGCGAATGCCCTGCACTTGCACAGAACCAGTACAAAAAGAGGCATGATTCAGTGGCAAAAGCCCTCCACTGGAGCCTGTGCAAGAAACATCAGCTACCTTACAGTAATAAGTGGTACGAGCACCAACCTGAGGGAGTGATAGAAAACGACCAGGCAAAGATCCTCTGGGACTATGGTATCAGAACGGATAGGGTGATGCGTGCAAACAGACCAGACGTGACGTTGATTGACAAAGTCAAGAAGAAATTATCACTCATTGATGTCGCAATACCATGGGACACCAGAGTTGAAGAGAAAGAGAGAGAAAAAATGACAAGTATCAAGATCTGAAAATAGAAATAAGAAAGATATGGGATATGCCAGTGGAAATCGTACCCATAATCATAGGAGCACTAAGCACGATCCCAAGATCCCTGAAAAGGAATCTAGAAAAACTAGAGGCTGAAGTAGCTCCAGGACTCATGCAGAAGAGTGTGATCCTAGAAACGGCGCACATAGTAAGAAAAGTGATGGACTCCTACGGAGGCAGGATGCAACCCAGAACCCCACACTATAAATACCACCCAGTCGAATTGGAGGACTGTAATAGAGCAAAAAAAAAAAAAAAAAAAATAAATAAATAAAATGATAATAATAATAATAAGAGGCTAAAAGTGGACGATTCTATATCTACTGCTTCGCATATCCATATTGAGTAGGTGTCACCATCAAATGACTACAAATAACCAGACGGAAAATTCGAGCGGTTTCAAAAAAAAAAAAAAAAAAAAAAAAAAAAAAAAAAAAAAAAAAAGTCGCAACCTTTACGAGCTCTGAACTAAACTCAAGGACACCACTGGCCGATGCAGATAATGCTGGCGAGAGGAGGGATGGGATAGAAGGCTTTCGAAGTCTGTTTGCCGATGAAATACAGCGATTTGAAGCGGATTACCGAGATAATGATGAGTGGCCAGACGGAAATGGAAGAGATCTACAGCCAAAAATGGCTATAAGTTCCTTTAAGTGGATAATTTTAATCACTGTTTTATTGGATTGGAGTATTTTACGCCAATGGTCAAACACTGTGACCAACGAGGTCACTCAGCGCTGAAAATTGGCAGTATGAAAGTTTGAAAGGTGTAACAAAGGGCAAACGACTGTTAGAGGGGTTGGTCAGTCAGGTGGAATGAAAAGGAATATGAACGGAGGTACAGAAAAAGAAATGAATGAGGATGGAGCTAGGGGCCGATGGGACGCTACAGAGACCTCTTAAATTAATGCCTACGGTGTACCACGTGAGGTGCACTGACGGCATTAGCCCCTACTGAGTTTCATCACAGTTAATTTTACCTGTATTCACTGCTGGGAAGTTAATCTCAGAATTGAATCATTGTCAGCGATTAGTTTTAATCATAGTTTATATTAAACGTTTTAATTGCTGATATTTCTTTATTTTTTTACTTCATAATTGTTTCAATACGGCCATGAATATTTACTTGTTATAAAAAACCAACATATCCCTTATAATTTCATAGAACCTTTGTGAAGTTCGAAGAGGATGATTACTCCGCCAGAAAATGAGCTAATCAAAAACATATGACTGGCTAATAGGAGGCCTCAGATTGTGATTAAATTCCAATTAGACTGAAAATTGCCGTCACATTTTTCTGAAGCCTTTAAGGAGCAACATGTGTTGGTTCAAAACTGGGAACTCATAGTAAGTGATATTATTATTATTATTATTATTATTATTATTATTATTATTATTATTATTATTATTATTATTATTATTATTATTATTATTGAAAAGATGAACCCTATTCATATGGAAAAATCCCACCACAGGAGCCACTGAATTCAAATTCTGATGATTATTATTATTACTATTATTATTATTATTATTATTATTATTATTATTATTATTATTATTATTATTATTATTATTATTATTGAAAAGATGTCAATTAGAAAGAAGTAACAGAAGGTAATAGGGAACACAGAAAGAAGAGATCACTTATTATAAAAAAAGAAGAAAAATAACTTAACAAATTAATAAATCAATCGAGACCACACAAGTGAATTATTTAAAAGAAATACAATACCTGTATTTTCCTTTCTTTACTTTCTTTAGGTCTTTAAATCTTCATCTGAAGCCTTTATGGTCAGAGCAAACAGACTCATATAAACCCAGGAGAGCTCCAGAGGGAAATCAGCCTGCACAGAGAGAGAGAGAGAGAGAGAGAGGAGAGAGAGAGAGAGAGAGAGAGAGAGAGAGAGAAGAGAGTTGATAGGGAGGAAGAGGAGAGAGAGAGAGAGAGAGAGAGGAGAGATATGAAAAAAGTGGTAAACAGATAAATATAAGGGAATAGGAAACAAAACACCGATACGCCTGAAATTCAGGAATGAATTTGCTGCTCGCTCAAACATTTAAGCCGTAGCTAAGATAAAATTCCTCTAAAACTGAGTAGTATTAAACTTGGTGCCAGAAATCTAAGCTTACAAAATGTCTATTTATTTCATCTCGTGAATCCAACGATGAAGCCGTTATGAATAACACGAGTCATTCAAGTTAAGTTAACGTCACTATCTCAGATACATAAGTAGCCATGAATAAACTAATTATTTCCAGAACACTCAAGACTGCATTCGAATATAAGATTGAGGCCAAAGACCGACCACTGGGACCCGAGGAGCTGTTACCCCCGTTCAGTGGTAAAATATGGAAATATGGAACAGATGATGTCTTACAAGAGCTATATAGGTGTGGGATTAAATCTCTGTTGGTATGCGAGTGACCTTTGACCCAATGGAGACTTAATGCTACAGCTACATATGCTTTGTATATATACTCTTGTAAGACATCACCTGTCTTCATATTTTACCAGTGAACGGGAGCGCAGAAGGAATTGCACGAAATATATCTGGTTGCAACGTTTAAATAGTGTTTTATGGGAGTTTTATCTTCACATTATACTGCTCTGTTACATAAAACATTCATATTATATTCAATATATATATATATTATATATATATATATATATAAATATATCTATATTATATGTATATATATCTATGCTCTCTCTCTCTATCTCTCCCTCTCTCTCTCTCTCTCTTTATATATATATATATATATATATATATATATATATCTATATCTATATAATTATCTATCTATCTATCTATCTATCTATATAGATATATATATATATATATATATATATATATAATATATGGTATCTCTATACTCTCTCTCCCTCTCTATCTCTCTCTCTCTCTCGTCTCTCTCTCCTCGTGCTCTTTGGTATAGATTATTAATATAATGTATATGGAGATATATTATAGATCTATAATATATATAATTAATCTATCTATTTATTATTATCTAAGATATATATAATATATATATTATAATGTTAAAATATAGTATATATATGTAAATCGTCTATCCTCTCTCTCTCTCCTCTCGCTCCTCTTCTCTCTTCTCTCTTCTCTTTTTAATTAGAATCGATATATTAGAATATATATATTATATATATCTATATCTATATAATTATCGTATCTATCGTACTATCTATCTATATATATATATATATATATATATATTATATATATATAAATATATAAATATATCAATAGAAGGATCCACAGTAATTTCCTTGTTTATCAAGATAAAATATATTTATGGAAATATATACAAAGCTTAAAGCTTTCGTCCATCCTCCTGTGGACTTGATCACTGAGTAAATGAGACATGTTATTGGTGAAGAATTCCAAATAAACATAAACAAACAGACCACAAAAATCTATCAAGATTAAAAATGCGAACAAGTCATTAGGTAGTATTCCTTTCCATAATTCGCTGTGATCTTCGAGGCGGAACAAAGCGCCGGTTTTCTTCCTGAATGATCTTGAGGGTCGTTAGCCAAAAAGGTAGTTTGTAGATCAGACTCTGGAACGGGCGAAGGGTGGTTATCCACATTATCAGATTGAAGGAGGCTGTACACATTTCTGAAGTTGTTAATTCTGGCCCTTTTGCAAATTTCTTCACTCAAAAGTAAATTGTTCTGTATTCCAGTATTCCCCTCAAAAGTTTCATTCAAAGTGATGAGAGCTCCTTCCACAATTCCCCTAGTGGTCCTATCCGCACTCTTATAAATAACTTTTCCTCCCTTGAAGTCGATGGCATGATCCGAATCCCAAGTATGCTTGGCAATGGCGCTGTAAACGTTGCCCAAACGGCAAGCTGCTATATGTTCCCGTTTCCTCTGGTCAAGGGAACGACCGCTTTCACCAATATAGCATTTTTCACAATTTTTTACATCCTATAGCATAGACTCCAACATCGGTGTTTGGTTTTCTGCAACTGTTTTTAATAATTTTCTTTTTAAGAGTATTAGGGTATTGGAAAACTACGGTATACCCATGTCTTTCTTTTCTAAGATTATTAGCAACTTTTTCAGGTCATGATTATACGGAAGGGGAAGATCTTTAAAATTACCAGTGGAACAGCGTTCCCTTGGATTATAAAACATTCTTCTGGCTCTAGAAAGACATCTGTCGATAACAACAAAACTTGGGGTAACATAACTTTTTGAAACTCGAAGTCAAGAATTCAATTTCCTGGTCAATGAAACTAGGTTCACAAACTCGAAAAGCTCTAAAAAACAAATTGGTCAGAACGTTGCGTTTGATTTTCTCGTCATGATAGGAATAAAAATGTATGTACGTATTTGTATGAGTACTTTTCCTGAAAACAGAGAATTTAAAAGACTTTTTTATATCATCCGGTGA
>NC_087210.1:584267-646767 GCF_015104395.2 Macrobrachium nipponense | reverse complement strand
CATCTCATTGTAAATAAAAATATTCTTTTCGAAAATAAAATTCTTTATGAACATAAAAATCTCTTTGAAATCAGAAATTTTATTTTCGGAAATAAAATTATTTTTGAAAAATGAAATTTTATCTTTAAAAATTAAATTCTTTTTGAAAATAAAAATAATCTTTTTAGAAATCAAAATCTTTAATTCTTTTCGAAAATAAACATGTTCTATTCGAAAACGAAAAACCTTTTTGAAAACAGATTTTTTATAAAAAATAATAATCTTTTTGAAAATGAAGATTCTTGGACAGTAAAAATCTTCCAGCTGACGATTTTATGGAAGCGTTGAATTAAAATGTGCAAACACAGACCTCGCTGTTTGATAAAGCTTGTTCTTGTAAATGCTTTACTCTCCTCTTTGCCTATATTATTCCAAGATGTATGTATATCTTAAACCAATATAAATGTTAGTCACACAAATATTATAGTCCCCTCTGGTGTAAGGTATCTTGAACTGAAAATCGAACGATATATACAATTGCAAATAGATCATCACTTCTCTTGGGCAACCGAGCTATTTATACCTTAACTGGCAATTACACAAACTTGAAGTTTGGGTAACGTAGTGAATGATTAAGAATTAGCATCAAATTGGCCATTGGCTTGCTAGTAACAAAGGAATTCTAGGTACGAATCGTGAGTGCCATTTTAGCTCTATCAGAGTGAATAAATAGTTCACTGGGAATTCTCATCAACTAATGACTACGAATGACTGGGTTTGGGGAGGGGGGGGGGGGTCTCGAGTTCAGATCAAAGTGCATTTTAGCGAAGCATCAACTGACAGTTCTGTATGAATATGCGATTATATAATGAGAGATTTGACAGAATGAAAATGCATTACAGTTGAAAAATACTGCCAGTTGGCCCAGAGTTTCTTTACTAGGATGAAACTAAACACCAAAGTCTAAATAAATGAAATTTACAGTGAAGAAAGTCTTAATATAATTTAAAGTAATTCAAAGGTACTCCCAACGTTTTTGCTAAACAGAGGTTTGTAAAAACCTCTGTTTCAATTTTATGCACATGTTAAACCAATCACAGCAGAGTCTTAACTCTCTCTCTCTCTCTCTCTCTCTCTCTTTATGCCATTCTCAGGTACGAACTACAAAAAAACCGTGAATATACAGGTGGTAAAGAAAGAGAGAGAGAGAGAGAGAGAGAGAGAGAGAGAGAGAGAGAGAGAGAGAGAAATCCCTTATTTTCTCCAGTGAAATCATATCTACATACATGTGAAGCGAGAGAGAGAGAGAGAGAGAGAAGAGAGAGAGAGAGTGAGCAATCTTTGGGTCAACTCAAAATGAAACTATAGTGTACCTTCCTGCTAA
Source organism: Macrobrachium nipponense (assembly GCF_015104395.2). Classification (NCBI taxonomy): domain Eukaryota; kingdom Metazoa; phylum Arthropoda; class Malacostraca; order Decapoda; family Palaemonidae; genus Macrobrachium; species Macrobrachium nipponense. The sequence goes on along the minus strand of NC_087210.1, from coordinate 645,404 downwards.
ACTTCGTAGATCGTACAACAATTACAACACAAAACAACAACAACAACAACAACAACAACAACAACAACAACAATAGTAATAATGCTACTGAACACGTAGGAACATCCTAACACAGGGGCATTAGATTCAAATTCAGGTATAATGACCAACATCGCCAAAGCTTCGAAAACGGCCTTTTCGCTAATTTTTCCCAGAATCCTCCTTCGCCCCCCTTTTTAATGGATGTGGGGGGTGTGGGTTGGGGGTGGGAATGCCAGTGAGATACGTAGCCCTCCGCAACTTTCGGTTTCTCCTCACGGTCCTATTGTGCTTCCAAAATCGTAGAAGTTACGAATTAAATAGACATGAAAACTAGCAATGAAAATTGTTCACTTAGAATATCCTCTGGTACGTTAACTTTCATTCGTGTTTTTTTAGAAGTTAATTAAAGTCATTCACGTTAATGACATCTGATGGATTACATGTGCTTTTAAGGCTATGATATTTAGATGACCGTATGTCACTTCAAATGGTTAACAACAGGCAATACTCATATACAAGATTTTCATATGTATTTTTTAATTCAACCATTTGTGGAATTTTTTTTTCAACTTTAAAATGGTTCTGCATGCCTTAATATATATATATATATATATATATATATATATATATATATATATATATATATATATGTGTGTTGTGTGTGTGTGTGTGTGTGCGTGTGTGTGTGTGTGTGTGTGTGTGTGTGTGTGTGTGTGGTATAAAGAGAGAGAAAGAGAGAGAGAGAGAGAGAGAGAGAGAGAGAGACCTTACAGACCTTACATCTTGTTCGGGTTGCCCCAGGTACCTCAGTATGAGGCACCTCTAATGTCTACCAGACAGTTGCTAGTACATCTTCCGGTATATTTTGCATCTTCCAATCTTGGATGGTCTGGGATGCAGTTTAGATATTTGTCGAGCTTATTCTTAAACACATCTACGCTCACTCCTGTTATATTCCTCAGATGAGCTGGCATTGAATAGACGCTGCATTATCGATGCTGGTGCGTAATGGATTAATGTCCTGTGTGGTTTCCTTATTTTTCCTGGTATAGTTTTGGGCACTATTAATCTACCTCTGCTTGCTCTTTCTGATATTTTTAGCTCCATGATGTTTTCAGCTATTCCTTCTATCTGTTTCCATGCCTGAATTATCATGTAGCGTTCTCTTCTCCTTTCTTTCTAAACTATATAATTTTAAGGATTGTAGTCTTTCCCAGTAGTCAAGGTCCTTAACTTCTTCTATTCTAGCTGTCAAGGACCTTTGTACACTATCTATTTTTGCAATATCCTTTTGATAGTGTGGGTACCATATCATATGCAATATTCAAGTGGACTACGAACATATGTTTTATAAAGCATAATCATGTGTTCAGCTTTTCTTGTTTTGAAGTGCCGTAACAACATTCCCATTTTTGCTTTACATTTTGCCAATAGAATTGCTATTTGATCGTTGCATAACATGTTCCTATTCATCATCACACCAAGGTCTTTAACTGCTTCCTTATTTGTGATTGTCTCATTATTAGGTCCCCTATATGCATATAGCTTTCCTTCTCTGTCTCCATAGTTTATTGATTCAAATTTATCAGAGTTAAATACCACCTATTTACCTCTGCCCAATCATATACTTTGTTAAGGTCTCTTTGTAGTGCGTTCGTATCTTCATCACAAGTAATTTCTCTACTTATTCTTGTGTCATCGGCGAAACTACTCGCAACCGAGTCCTTAACATTACTGTCTATGTCTACAATCATAATAACAAACAGTAATGCAGCTAACACCGTACCTTGTGGCACACCGGAAATTACCTTAGCTTCATCCGATTTCTCATCGTTTGCAATAACTATCTGTTTTCTGTTGTGTAAAAATTCTTTTAACCATCTTCCTACTTTATCCACTATATTATGTTTTCTAATTTTCTTCGCTAATATATTATGGTCTACATTGTCAAAAGCTTTTGCAAAGTCTAGTTAAACCACATCTGTTTCATTTCCGCTTTTCATATTTTTGTATATGTTTTCACGGTGGACTAACAGTTGGGTTTGTGTACTTTTTTCGGGTACGAAACCATGTTGTCCTATATTAAACAGATTATTTTTTATTAAATGTTTCATAATATTTTTCTTCATTACCCTTTCATACACTTTCATAATATGTGATGTTAGACTCACAGGCCTATAATTACTTGCCTCTAGTCTTGATCCACTTTTGAAAGTAGGGGTGGGGTGATATAATGCTAATTTGTGCTCATCATAAAATCGTTGCCTGTATCTACACTTTGTCTTAATAATATTGGAAGTGGCTTTGCGATAGAATGAGCTACTTTCTTTAACAAAATAGCAGGAACTCCATCAGGCCCCGCTGTAGCTCCATTTTTAATTTCATTAATAGCCTGCACAATATCAGCTTCATTAATATCTATGTCAGCTAAATATTCACTATTTTCGTCCCTTACTTCTATATCATTATCTTCATTATCTATTCTAGGGGTGAATTCTCTCTTATATCGTTCTGCCAATATATTGCAAATTTCCTTTTTTTCATTCGTTAATCTCCCTTCAATTCTTAGAGGGCCTATTTCTATTCTTCTTTTATTCACCTTTTTCTTGTATGAGTATAATAGTTTGGGGTTTTACTTGATATTTATTGGGGTTTTTTCTTCCAAGTCCCGTTTTTCATTTTCTTTTTATTGTATAATCTTTTGTGCTGCATTTTTTATCTTACTTTTTAGTTCTATAACTTTCCATGCATTTTTTTTCTTTTGCAAGACCGTTTTTCCACTTTCTGATTTTCTGGAACCAGATCCTTCTGTCTCTTGGTATGCATGACTGATGTTTAATTTTCTTCTTCGGTATATGTTTATCCACTATTTTCTCTAATATTTTATATAATATCTCTGTATTTACCCTTATGTCATCACTTACGAAAATGTTATCCCAATCTTTGTCTAATTCTTCATTTATTTCTGACCATTTTATATTTTTACTGTGGAAGTTGTATTTTCCATATCCTTCCCACTTTTTCATTTCTTGCTTATCTCTGTTTTCACTTGCTTTGGAATGAACTGTTAATTCTATGACATTATGGTCTGAAATACTCGCATTATAAACTATTATTTCTTTAACTTAATTCACCTCGTTCACAAATACTAGGTCTAAAGTATTTTCCTTTCTTGTTGGCAGGTGATTTATTTTTTGAATGTTGTATTCTAGTAGCATATCTAATAGCTTTTCGAATTGCCTCTTATCTTCTGCACTACTATTACTCTCTTTTTTATATGTATAAGTACAACCACAATCTCCTATTTGTTCTTTCCAGTCTACGAAAGGAAAGTTGAAGTCTCCAGATAGGAGAATAGTCCAGTCCTTGTGATTTCTACATATATCATCCAATTTTACTATTATTAAGTCAAACTCTTTAGTATTAGGAGGTCTATATATTACTATGTTCATTAATTTTTCAGATTCAAATTCTAACGCTATTAGTTCAAATTCTGAGTTACTATATTTCTCATATATTTTTCCTTGTTTTTTGTCTTTCCCATATATTGCGGTTCCCCCTTGATTCCTATTTTTTAATCTGATCTATAAGTTTGGAACCCTTTTATTTGATCATCATTCCCAGTCTCTTGGGAATACCAGGTCTCACTTAAATTCATTATATCTATTTTCTTTTCAATTTGGGTTAGTTCTTCTAAGTACTCTATTTTTCTTTTTGAGTTACTCGTAACCAAATCTTGCACATTCATCACTATGATGGTTTGCATGTTTTCTCCTTCATTTAATATGGGTAATAATAAGGATTTTCCCATGTCTCTTTCCTGTTCTGGTATGTTGTTCTTTTTTTCATGTCCAGAAATTCTGACATTAAAAAATCTAACTTTTCCATAATATTTGATCTTCCTTCATCATAATTATTCATTTTGTGTATGAATCTGCAATTGTCTCCGTATCTCCAATATCCTCTTGCATAATAAACACAGTTATTATCTCTTGAGTTGTATCCTGGAGCTGAGGCTTAGAAATTTTTTTATGACATCACTGTATATCGCGTTGATGGCTTGATTTTTTCTTTTACCTGATATTCTTTATTCCTCTCTTTATTTGTTTCTTTCTTATTTTGGATTTTATTACTTGATTGATTATTTATTTGATTATGATTCATGGCTACAGGGTGCATATATTTACATTTTTTGTCGAACTTACATCCTTTTCCTTCTTTTAGGTTTTTACATATTTTTGGGTGCAGATCTCTGCAATCATCCTCATAGCCGTCTAGGTATGCACATTCACCATATATTTCATAGTTGTGACATACCTTAGGATGTTTGTAGTAACATCTTTCTCCAAATCTGCAATTCCCTCTTTTCAAAAGGTTGCAGACTTTGTCTTTTTTGTCTATTTTTTCCTCTTTCCCGTCATTGGGTAGATCTGGGTAGAGCCTCTTCGGGATTTTCTTTTGTTGTCATATCGTAATTTATTTCTTCATAAGTATGCTGCTTTATCGCCTCATATATAGTATCAATGAGTATATCTGCATCCATACTTTTATCTTGTTCTTTGTTTTCCTTACTTTTTTCTGTCATTTCAGTTTTGTTTACTTCTCTTCCGTTTTCCTCTTCTTCTTCTTCCTCTTCCTCTTCTTCTTCATCCTCAACTATTTGTACATTCAATCTCGATTTAATAACATTGTCTATCCATTATAGGCAAGTTGAGCAAAATATTCTGGTATCTTTTCTCATATCTTGCATTACCTCAGCACATTGTGGATGGGTCGGAATGTTACATGCAGAACATTTTCTGATCAGGTTTTGTGGATTAACTATGCTATACCACACCTTACACAGTTTGCATGCTTTTGGCATTTTTTTTCCTAATGCATCAATTAGGATATTCTTAATGTTCACCTTATTCATTTTCTTTGTCGGAATATGTTGGTTTATGTATATTTTCTTTATGAGTCTCTTGACCACTTGGATTTTATTTGGAACTTCTTCAATTATTTTCAAGATGTTTTCTGTTGATTTGTTCCAGTTTGAAGGATTATATCCTTCTAATATATCTATGAATGCTTTTGTATCTTTTTGGTTAGGACTGTTGCTGATCTCATAGATGAGAAATGCCAGTTCCCTTCCTGCTACCTCATCGTATTGTGAATCTACCAAACAACCTAAATTTCGCCATTTTTTTCCACAGTTGGAACTTACTGCCATCTTGTTCTGATTTACAGTATTTCACTTGATAAACTAACTTAGTTTAGAGAGAGAGAGAGAGAGAGAGAGAGAGAGAGAGAGAGAGAGAGAGAGAGAGAAAGTCCAAAATCATGAAAGGCAATACCACAAGACCCATGACCAAAGCCCATACAATATTGTTAGTGCTTGTGTGTATGTATACGTGTGTGTGTTTGTGTGTGTGTGTGTGTGTGTGTGAGTACGTGTGTGTATATGCTTGTAAGTGAGAGAGAGAGAGAGAGAGAGAGAGAGAGAGAGAGAGAGAGATTCAAAATCATTTAAACGTAACGCCACAAAGCCTGTGACCAGAGTCCACACAATAGTGGAAGTACTTGTATGAGAGAGAGAGAGAGAGAGAGAGAGAGAGAGAGAGAGAGAGAGCGTTATACGGCGATCGGCCTAGGCATAATGCAATAGCATATTTGAAGAGGGCTTCCCCCTGTTACTGGCACCGGCAGTGATTCACTCCTGATTCATAATTAATCTTGGGACGCAGTGAGCTAAAATCTGTATGATTCTGTGCCTATATAAATTTAAGCTCCAATTCGACGTCGACCAGACTTCGACACACACACAATAAAGGTATTATTATTATTATTATTATATTATTATTATTATTATTATTATTATTATTATTATTTTTATAATTATTATTTTACTACGACCTTATTGGCGCGCGTAGCTGGAACCCAGGGCTGCTATCTCTGCTACCCAGGAAGAGGGTGGATATCTCCCCTACCCTCCTATTCTCCTATATAGCCCTCCCTCCACCCGGGGCGGACAACCAGGTTCGCAGGAGGCGGGTGGATTTCTCCCCTAACCTCCCGTTACCTTACCTACCCCGCCCCCACCCCGGGCGGACGAAAAGGTTTGCAGGTGGAGGGTGGATGTCTCCCCTACCCTCCTATTCTCCTACATAGCCCACCTTCCACCTGGGGCGGACAAACAGGTTTGCAGGTGGAGGTGGATTTCTCCCCTACCCTTCTATTCTCCTACCTACCCCGCTTCCTACCTGAGCGGACGAACAGGTTTGCACGAGGAAGGTGGATGTGGATGTCTCCCATATCCTCCCGTTCCCTTACCTACCCCGCACTCACCCCTGGCGGACAAACAGGTTTGCAAGTGGAGGGTCAATGTCTCCCCTACCCTCCTATTCTACTACCTAGCCCGCACAGACCCGATGCGGACAAACAGGTTTGCAGGAGGCGGGAGGATGACTCCCCTAATCCCCCATTCTCCTACCTAGCCTGCACCTACCCGGGGCAGACAAACAGAAAACAGAAAGTATCAGAAAGCAGAAGTCAGTAATTAAAAAAATGTTAGTCAATAAATATATAAAAATTATATAAAAATATAAGCAATTTATTAAAATACAATGAGGATTGGTAATATTAAATCTAAAAATATATAAACATACAAGCAATTGATTAAAATAGCATGAGGGTTGGTTTACGAACAAATAATGTATTGTACCTACTTGTACTTATTAAAATACAATGAGGATTTGTAATATCAAATCAATAAATATATAGAAATACGTATAAGCAATTGATTAAAATACAATGGGGATTGCTTTACGAATAAATAATGTATTGTATCTACTTGTACTTTTGAGTTTCCAATTATACAGAAAGGTATGTTTTTGTAAACAATGAGAGATCTCGAAAATATCTCATAACCAATCCGTTATTCGTTTATGTATAGTTGGGAAGTTCTGTCATGAATTAATCTCAGAATAGAATAGTATTTATCATCTACCTTGGAAAGCATTTCCTAATAATATTTCACTGCTGGATGCTTAAAGCTGAGTTTAATTGGAGACACTACGAATTTATCTCGGCCATTATTATGCCGGAGCTGTTGCAAGATTGATGAAAACGAATTCAAGATTACGACTGCAATTACGGGAGTGATTCTCTCTCTCTCTCTCTCTCTCTCTCTCTCTCTCTCTCTCTCTCTCTCTCTCTCTCTCTTTAATTTTTCTGAAAATTAATAAATGTTACCCAGCATGAGTTATCATTGGTGTTGGATGCCTTCTCGGATTGAATGTCATACATTTATCAGCATCTGTCTCTCTCTCTCTCTCTCTCTCTCTCTCTCTCTCTCTCTCTCCATTCAAGTGAATACGTAGATCTGATAAGAGCTGAAATGAATTATGATCATTCTTACACCATCCATTAACCACAAATTGAACATTTCTTTTCTAGATAATCCTAGATAAAATCATTCCATTCATTGACAGAGTTTTTTATGTATGACTGGAAGAGCGGCCAAGTGGTAAAAACATCTCGAATATGAAAATAAGAATTAAATATATATATTATTTCATTACAGAGGGAGAGAAAATTGAAAATTAATCCCGACCCATAAAAGCAGAACAATGAACAGTATTTGTTCTGTCGTAATAAATCTACAATTCATTTTCCTTCAAATGAAAATGTCATGTGTTTTTTTTAGTGTCCCCAAAAACGAGCAACAGCAGTGTCCTGATGTATTTATCCATGAAATATTACGCAGATATTAGGGGGAGAATATTCTATCTCCCAATTTATAATAATCAGCGATTCACAGCGGTAAGGATTTCCAAATATATAATTTGTTTTACGAGGGAGCAAGCAAATATTTTATTTTTTGTTTGAATATATTTAGATTGAATACTGTTATTTGAATGTCTAATTTGATAGGTGAGTTTAATTGATTATATATATACATACATACTACATATATATAATACATATATATATATATATATATATCATATCTATATACATATATATATATATACTATATATATGTATATATATATATATGTATATATATATATATATCTATAATATCTATATAAATATATATATATATATAATAAAATATAAAAGTGAATTTTCTTACATTTGTATGTTTGTGTACTATAGAAATCCGAACCGCTTGACCAATCTAGACAAAATTTCGCACAGGGTCATCATTTGACCCAAAATACATAATATGGTAGGTTTCAAACCCATACCCCCTAGAAAGACATACAAACAGACATCACAAATGATATTTTCATTTTCAGTAGTTCCATCAGGTTTTCGTTCAGATGCTTTATGGGATAAAGGTTATTTTTCACCTGAGCGCTCCAGGTTTTCTTGTAGGCGTTGCCAGAAGTATAATTAAACTGAAACAATAACTCACCAATAACTTAAATTTTTTATCAGAATTTAAGTGAATTTTGAGCAAAATTTATGACAACTATTAATGTAATTGTTAATTACCTCGATCAAATCAACACTGAAACCATATATTGATAATTTATATAGTTATAGAGCCGCTTTCTGAAGTAACTTTTAGAAAAGAAAGACAAGATTATAGAATTCAGGCCGAAGGGCAGGGCTCTGGGTCCTATGAGGTCATTCAATGCTGCAGGGGAAATTGATGGTAAGAGGGTTTAAAAGGTGTAGCAGGAGGAAAACCTCAAAGCAGTTGCACTATGAATCATTTGTTATCAGAGGGTGGAAGAAAGATAATATGAAAGGAGGTACAGTAAAAAATGAATGAGGTTGCAGCTATGGAACGAAGGGACGCTGCAAAGACCTTTAATTAATGCCTACGGTTTACCACATGAGGTGCACTGGATGGCTCTATCCCCCTACAGGGGTTGGAATATTCCTGAACTGTAACAGAGCACAGAATCTTCCCTGAGAAAGCGGGACGCTATATCTTAAAAAACTGACTATAGAATCTTCTTGAGAATAAACACATTATGTTTCCCAAACCCAGTTATTTATAAGGAACTTCCTAGAGCTAACCTAACTTAAGCCAACCTAACCTAACCTTCAACTAACCTAACATAACCCAACCTAACCTTCAACTAACCTAACCTAAGCCAACCTAATCTTTAACTAACCTAACCTTGAACTAACCTAACCTAACCCAACCTAAACCTAACCTTGAACTAGCCTAACCCAACCCAACCTAACCTAACCTTGAACTAACCTAACCTAACCCAACCTCACTTAACCTAACCTAACCTTGAAGTAACCTAACATAAGCCAACCTAACCTTGAACTAACCTAACCCAACCCAACCTAACCTAACCTAACCTAACTAACCTTGAAGTAACCTAACCTAAGCCAACCTAACCTTAAACTAACCTAACCCAACCCAACCTAACATAACCTTGAACTAACCGAAGCCAACCTAACCTAACTTAAGCCAACTTAACCTAACCTGGAACTAACCTAACGTAACCCAACCTAAACTAACGTATGGCATGGCAAAAAAAAAAAAAAAAAAAAAAAAAAAAAAACACCGTGGCTGGTACAATACTACAGTGTCCGTAAAGTCCCAGTACCATTACAAGCATTTATTGCTTGTAATGGTACTGGAACTTTATGGACACCCTGTACTACACATCTCAGGAATTTGCCTCCTGGGTCACTGGTCTTTGAAAAACACGCCGCTTGCGAGTCAACAGTGACGATTACAAAGACGTTATATTCTGACGGATGTTTGTCTGAAAACACTGCTCGATTCTGGAATTCCTGGAACGAGTTACAATCCTCCATTGTGACGAGTTTGCTCAGCATTTCGTCTTGATGTGATTTCCTGGACTTCGAGTTTAAGGTTTTACTCTTCTCATGTAAAGTTATTACTCAACCCGGAAAGATATTCTCTAAAATAGCTGCTACTTATTGTTATTATTATAATAATTTTACTGAGGATGAACCCTATTCATATAGAACAGCTACACCACAGAAAAGGTCACTTATAAAGTATAAATAGATTAACATATCAAGAAATAACTAGTTTATTATTATTATAATAATTTTTCTGTGGATGAACCCTATTCATATGGAACAAGCACACCACAGAAGAGGCCACTTATAAAGTATAAATAGATTAACAAATCAAGAAATAGTTAAAAATTTAAGTGAATTATTAAAGTCATAAGGAGAATTTAGAAAGTAATCCAGTGGAGGTCACCGATTAAATTATAAATGAATTAACAAATAAAAAAATAAATAGTTGAAAATGTAAGTAAATTGTGAAAGTAATAAGGAGAATTTGGGAAGTAATCCAGAAGAGGTCACTTATTAATGTATAAATCAATTAGCAAATCAAGAAATAAATAGTTATAAATATAAGCAAATTATTAAAGTAATAAATTAATAAGGAGAATTGTACCTGGGAAGTAATGCACTGCATATTCGCTTGAACTTATGAGGTTCTAATTGCACGACATCGTCTGGGAGGCTGTTCCACAGTCCAGCAGTGTGAGGAATAAAGGACCTCTGGAACTTTGGATAAGTTCGCCAGCGAGGCACATTTATTCCATATTGGTGCTTCTGCTGTTCGGCGAATCTGGTTGCTCTCGGCACATATAGGGGAGCAGGGATCAACTGTAAATGTGACAGATCTCAGTTGAAATTCTCATTCAAAATTTACAAACAAGAAGAGACCATCACTGTGCAAAGTCATGGGTCGGCATCTCTCTCGTAAGTCGGTTAATTAAAGTCATGTTTAATGAATCTGTGTTAATGTGAACTTTGCTCTTGTGATCTCTTATAATAAAATATTGAGGGATTGAAGAGGGAATGTTTTTCTTTTAGTTCGGTTACTGAGAACTCAAATAAATAAGTCTTAGAAGTATTATAAACAGTGATATCTTAATTGAGTCCTGTTCTCTCTCTCTCTCTCTCTCTCTCTCTCTCTCTCTCTCTCTCTCTCTCTCTCTCTCTCTCTCGTTAAAATATGGAATTTTACCACTTCTTTTGACGGAACCAGTATAAAGTAGACATGATATATTAGCTCAGCTCTAATCTCTCTGTCTCTCTCTCTCTGTCTCTCTCTCTCTCAGTTTGTCTGTCTGTCTGTCTGTCTGTCTGTCTGTCTCTCTCTCTCACACACATTAAAATATAAAATTTGAAGTTCTTATGACTGAACCAGTTTGAAGTGGACATGATATATTAGCTCTAATCTCTCTCTCTCTCTCTCTCTCTCTCGTTAAAATATGAAATTTGACCATTTATTTTGACTGAACCAGTTTAAACTAATCATGATATACCAGCTCAGCACTGCTTTCTCTCTTTCTCATTCTCTCTCTCTCTTTATAATATGAAATTTGACCAATTCTTTTGACTGAACCAGTTTAAACTAATTATGGTATATTAACTCATCTCCCCCCCCCCCCCTCTCTCTCTCTCTCTCTCTCTAAGACAAACTTTTAACTCGTACCTGTATCTTGTCTCCCAATAGACCGCGAAAGACTCGCTTAAAAAAATAAAAAAAAAGGCTCGAAAACTTTCCCAATAAAATGTGAAGTAGGATCTGAAGTTATGGCGCTGAAATCGGCTCGAAGGGGAATTTCGAGAAGGAATCCCTTAAGAGGAACCTCGGGAGGAATCCTAATTTGTGAACGGCGGGAACGAAGGGATCGATAGCCTTCGAGTTCCTCGGGAGGAGAAGAAGTCCCCGCGAAAACTTTTTTTTTTTTTTTTTTTGTTGAAAAGGCGTCATCTCCGATTCGTCTCTCTGGGTTTCCGAGAGACGGAGAGACGTTTCTCTCCGGTATGCAAAGGAGGAGGAGGAGGAGGAGGAGGAGGAGAACGACGACGAGGACGAATAATAGCGTCTTATCAGGTAAGTTTTCTTTTTGGCCGAGACTTCTCAAGGTTGTCTCGATTACGTCTTATTCTGAGATGGACGTATTCAAAGATAGTGGAATTTTGACTTCTTTGGTAGTGAAATGGTTATCAGTGTACTTTGACTGGCCGTGACTTATACTGTCAAAAATATAAATGATTTGTATGAGTATACACACACACAAACACACACACCACACACACACACACACACACCAACCAATAATATATATATATATATATATAGATGTATATACATTGTATATATAGATATATACCCGTATATATATATAATATAGATTTTATATTATATATATATTATTTATATATATATATATATATGATATATATTATATATATATATAATATAGATATATATATTAGATATATATAGATATATATATATATATAGATATAATATATATATATATATATATAGATAGGATGATATAATATATATATATATATATAAAAATATATATATATATAATAGATATATATATAAATATAATATATATATGATAGATATTATATATATTTATTTTATATATTTTATAGATATATATATATATCTAGATTATATTATATTTATATATATATATAGAAATATAATATATATAAAAATGATTTGTATGGAGTATACACACACACACACACACCACACACCCCCCACACAACACACACACCATATATCTTAGATATATATATTTTATATATATATATATATTTTTACATGTATATATAATATAGATATATAGATGTATTATAATATATCTTACATATATATATATATATATATTATTTATTATATATATAGTATCCTATTATATCTTATATCTCTAGATATGTATATATAATATATATATTATATATTTATATATATATATATTAGATATAGATATAAGATTATATATATGATATTATATAAGAATATAGATATATAGGGATATATTATTATATTAATAATATATTATATATATATTATATCATATTTTTATATATTTATATATATATTTTCGATATATAATATATATATATATATAGATTAGATTATTATAGAGTCTATTATATAGATATTAAATATATATTATATATATATAGATATATATATATATATATATATATATATATATATATATATATTATATATATAATATATATATATATAATATATATATATTATATATATATTATATAGATATATATATATATATATATTAGATATATATATATCTATATATATATATATATATATATAGTATATATAATCTATATATAAATATATGATATATCTATATATATATATATATCTATATATATATATATATATATATTATATATATATTTATATTATATAATATATATATATATATAGGTATATATATAATATATATATTTATATATATATATAAATATATATATATATATAAATATATATATATATATAATAAAGGTTTTTTGCCACGAGTGAATAAATGAAAAAGCGAGATAGCCAAGTACTTTCGGTCCTGTTCGGACCCTTTACTGAGGCAAACTGATTTTACAAAGAACAACATAGTCAAAAGAAGGCTTAATATACAAACTGACACTACCAGATTAGCCATAAGGGCGATTTTCACTCTACAGAAAGGAGGAGTCGCCAGAGGCTAGCCACACCTTGAAGGATACCCGCAGTAAACAAGTGATTCTTCCAGAAAACAGTACATTTTGAAAAAAACACGGAGCATATACAATTTAATATCATGAATTTTTACACAAATTTTCCCAACAAAAATTATTATTAATGAAAAGACGAAAGAAAATATAAACATATATATATCGAGCAAGAGAAAGAGGGAGAGAGAATATCGAACCAGAGAGAGAGAGAGAGAGAGAGAGAGAGAGAGAGAGGAGAGAGAGAGAGAGAGAGAGAGAGAGAAATAATAACTATATACATGTGGGACTAATTTATTAGTTGTTCATTTATTTTGAGGTCCTTCATAAACATCTTACAAATATATGGGTCCAAATGGTAAATTCCCAGACTAAGATTTAGGTTGTTTTTATAAGTGATTTGTATAATTGCCGATTCCAGTAAATTTCTTGAAACATAATCATTAGATCTAGCAATTACCGAGGTATCACCCCAATTAATACAATGAGATTTTTCACTCAGATGGATAAACAGTGCATTTGAAGTCTGGGCTGTTCTAACTGAATACATATGCTGCTTAATCCGAACACATAAATTTTTACTAGACTGACCAACGTAAAACGATGGGCAATCCTTACAAGGAATTTTGTAAATAATGTTGTTATTTGTTACGGGACTATTCTTAATTAGCATATCTTTAATGGTATTGTTATAAGAGAACACTACATTAACATTAAACGATTTAAATATTGATTTTATGGTTTCATATCCACGAAAATAAGGTAAGCTAAGTACATTTTTAGGCATTTCTTTTTCATTAATAGCAACATTTTGTTCTAAAGGGTCCACAATAATACAAAGTGTAAAAAGTCCGTGTATAATTTTGAAGACTTTACAGAAAGCTTAAGAACCCTTCCCTGGGTTCATCTTCAGTCCAAAAAACATGGTAAGTTTTCTTTTGGCAGAATTTTTTTTTTTTTTTTTTTTGACTGAAGATGAACCCAGGGAAGGGTTCGAAAGCTTTCTCTAAAGTCTTCAAAATTATACACGGACTTTTCACACTTTGTATTATTGTGGACCCTTTAGAACATTATATATACTCTCGTGATAGAGAGTTTTTCCCTACTAATAGCAACATTATAAAACTTTTTGTGAGGTTTTTGATAACATAAATCAATTAAATGCGGTGGGTAGCAGAGATCGTTTCCTATCTTTTTTATGTATTCTATTTCTTGGTCCAGATATTGTGGGCTCGTGATACGCAAAGCGCGTAGGAACATAGAAGAAAAAATTGAAATTTTAATATTAAGATGGTGGCCAGAATAAAAATGTACATATGTTAAATTATTTGTGGGTTTTCTATGAATACTGAATTTGCATTGGAAAGATTCTCTATGTATTAATACATCTAGGAAAGGGATGATATTGTTATTTTCAGTTTCAACAGTGAATTTTATGGATGGCACTAAATTATCCAATTTAGACAGTAAATCCTTTACATCGATACCAACAGGTAAGACTACTAAGATATCATCGACATATCGGTACCATTTTAAGGGGATAAGTGTGATATTCTTAGTCTGGGAATGTACCATTTGGACCCATATATTTGTAAGATGTTTATGAAGGACCTCAAAATAAATGAACAACTAATAAATTAGTCCCACATGTATATAGTTATTATTTCTCTCTCTCTCTCTCTCTCTCTCTCTCTTCTCTCTCTCTCTCTCTCTCTCTGGTTCGATATTCTCTCTCCCTCTTTCTCTTGCTCGATATATATATATTTATATTTTCTTTCGTCTTTTCATTAATAATAATTTTTGTTGGGAAAAGTTGTGTAAAAATTCATGAATTAAATTGTATATGCTCTCGTGTTTTTTTCAAAATGTACTGTTTTCTGGAAGAATCACATGTTTACTGCGGGTATCCTTCAAGGTGTGGCTAGCCTCTGGCGACTCCTCCTTTCTGTAGAGTGAAAATCGCCCTTATGGCTAATCTGGTAGTGTCAGTTTGTATATTAAGCCTTCTTTTGACTATGTTGTTCTTTGTAAAATCAGTTTGCCTCAGTAAAGGGTCAGAACAGGACCGAAAGTACTTGGCTATCTCGCTTTTTCATTTCTTCCTTCGTGGCAAAAAGCCTTTATTTATACATAGCATCACGTTTTATATACTTCGTGATCAAGTTATTATATATATTATATATATATATATATTATAATTATATATATTATTATATATATTATATATATATATATATACTAGCAAACTTACCCATCTTTTTACGGATGGGGTGATTAAAAAATACGGGTGTAGAAGTGAAAAATTTATATGTACTATTTTTTCAGGAATATTAAAATAAGGGCAATTACACGAATAGTCTCTCTCTCTCTCTCTCTCTCTCTCTCTCTCTCTCTCTCTCTCTTACAGTAAGTGAAGGGACGATTAATGAACGTAAAAACAGAAGTTCGTATTCATTATTGTTTACCCTCTTTTAATGATTCTCTCTCTCTCTCTCTCTCTCTCTCTCTCTCTCTCTCTGTCTCTCTCTCTCTCAATGTAAGTCAAGTAACGAAGACGGTGATGGGATTATTACGGATTACTTAGCTCTCAAATCACAAATTATCTCCTCTCTCTTTCTCACTCTCATTTTTCGATAGCAAGATAAGATTATAAAATTGTAGTGCATTAATGTCGTTAAATGGCTCTCTCTCTCTCTCTCTCTCTCTCTCTCTCTCTCTCTCTCTCTCTCTCTTGTCGGTGACTTTCATTTAATGGAACAGGGATCTTGATTGGTTCGTTTCTTTGTCAATTACTTTGCTCTGTGATATGAATAATAAAGTATCTTTCTTTTCATTATGTTACTGCAAAGACGCAACTTGTATATCAGTGCGTTATAGCTACTGATAAATGCTCTTATGATCCTGTCTTCCAAAAAAAAGTAGAAAGTAGGAACTTGTCAGTTTCCTTTTTATTATGTACATTGGCAGGATCGAAATTCTGAAGCAACATTACCGGGCAGTACTTCTTCAACGTTATTTTGTGCGCTGGCAGTCCCAATGGATATAAGTTACTCAAAAAATCTTGCGGACATCTATGATAATTTTCATCCTCTATTGTGTCCGAGCTGAAATATTCGCGACTTTCTCCGGGGATGTTGTACAGAAATTATGTATGAAAAATCGTAAAGTAACTAAGTCTACAGGAATAAACAGCCTCGTTTCACGGCCAGAAACAGCTCCGTTTCAGGGAATCCCTTTTCACCCACACCCCCTACAAAGGAGGGGGGTAGGTTGGATGAAACCCCATTACAAACCATCTTAGGGGTCCCCACCATAACCCTGCCAAGTTTCATGCCCATCTGACTAGCCGTTTGGCCGTGATGAAATGACAGACAGAACAGACAGACAGACGACAGACAGACATTACACCCATATAGTTATGATATATATATATTATATATATATTATTATATATATATATATATATATACATATATATATATACTATATATATATATATTATATATATATATATATATATATATATATATATATATATATATATTCAGGTTAACTTGTTGGAACAATTGTATTCCACTTGTTCCTTAGTGTTGTTTACCTGTTATCCATTAACCTGTTCTTTTTTCTTTTTGGGGTAAAGTGAGTTGACGTCTGTCGACGATGTCTGATTTTAGTCAGTCAGTAGTACAACTTCGAGGGGTCAGTGTGGAGTAGCTGTAGGTATTGCCTACCTGTTGGTCTTGATAAGAGGTTGGGGATCTCCTTGCTTGTAGGTGTAGCTTCATCTCCATTGGCAGCATGTGTCTGTCATGACGACAAATTCCTCTGTTGGCTGCATTGGAAGTTCGGCTCATCTGTTGGAGTGGCTTCGTTCCTGATGGCAGCGTGTGGGTGTCTGTCTCAACGACAAAGATAGTAGTTGGCTGCGTTGGAAGTTTGACTCATGATGTGTTGGAGTTGGTTCATTCCTGATGGCAGCGTCTGGGTGTCTCTACGACATAGTTCGTCTGTTGGCTGCGTTAGAAGTTCGACTTGTGTGTTGGAGTGTCTTCGTTCCTGATGGCAGCGTGTGGGTGTCTCTACGACAAAGTTAGTCTGTTGGCTGCATTGGAAGTTCGACTCATATGTTGGAGTGGCTTGGTTCCTGATGGCAGCGTGTGGGTGTCTCTACGACATAGTTTGTCTGTTGCTGCATTGGAAGTACGACTCATGTGTTGGAGTGGCTTCATTCCTGATAGCAGCGTGTGGGTGTCTCTATAACAAAGTTCGTCTGTTGCTGTGTTGGAAGTTTGACTCATCTGTTGGAGTGGCTTCGTTCCTGATGGCAGCGTGTGGGTGTCTCTACAACAAAGTTCGTCTATTGCTGCATTGGCAGTTCGACTCATATGTTGGAGTGGCTTCGTTCCTGATGGCAGTGTGTGGGTGTCTCTACGACAAAGTTTGTCTGTTGTAGCAGTTGGAAGTTTGACTCATGTTGGAGTGGCTTCATTCCTGATGGCAACTTGTGGGTGTCTCTACGACAAGTTAGTTTGTTGCTACATTGGAAGTTTGACTCATATGTTGGAATGGCTTCGATCCTGATGGCAGTGTGTGGGTGTCTCTACAACATAGTTCGTCTGTTGATGCGTTGGAAGTTCGACTCATGTGTTG
The DNA here is from genome assembly GCF_015104395.2 of Macrobrachium nipponense. Classification (NCBI taxonomy): domain Eukaryota; kingdom Metazoa; phylum Arthropoda; class Malacostraca; order Decapoda; family Palaemonidae; genus Macrobrachium; species Macrobrachium nipponense. Next base: position 627,227 of record NC_087210.1, on the reverse strand, counting down.
GAGTGGCTTCATTCCTGAAGGCAGCGTGTGGGTGTCTCTACGACATAGTTCGTCTGTTGCTGCGTTGGAAGTTCGACTCATGTGTTGTAGTGGCTTCGTTCCTGATGGCAGCGTGTGGGAGTCTCTACAACATAGTTCGTCTGTTGGCTGAATTTGAAGTTCGACTCATATGTTGGAGTGTTTCGTTCCTGATGGCAGCATGTAGGTGTCTCTGCGACAAAGTTAGACTGTTAGCTGCATTGGAAGTTCGACTCATATGTTGGATTGGCTTCGCTCCTGACTGCAGTGCGTGGGTGTCTCTACGACAAAGTTCGACTGTTAGCTGCATTTGAAGTTCAACTCATGTGTTGGAATGGCTTCGTTCCTGATGGCAGCGTGTGGGAGTCTCTACGACATAGTTCGTCTGTTGCTGCATTGGAAGTTCGACTCATATGTTGGAGTGGCTTTGCTCCTGACTGAAGTGTGTTGGTGTCTCTACGACATAGTTCATCTGTTGGCTGCATTTAAAGTTCAACTCATGTGTTGGAATGGCTTCGTTCCTGATGGCAGCGTGTGGAAGTCTCTACGACCTAGTTCGTCTGTTGCTGCATTGGAAGTTCGACTCATATGTTGGAGTGGCTTCGTTCCTGATGGCAGTGTGTGGGTGTCTCTACGACATAGTTTGTCTGTTGCTGCGTTGGAAGTTCGTCTCAAATGTTGGGGTGGCTTCGTTCCTGATGGCAGCGTTTGGGTGTCTCTACGACATAGTTTGTCTGTTGCTGCATTGGAAGTTCGACTCATATGTTGGGGTGGCTTCGTTCCTGATGGCAGCGTGTGGGCGTCTCTACGACATAGTTTGTCTGTTGCTGCATTGGAAGTTTCGACTCAAGTTATGGCTTCGTTTTTATGATGGCGGTTGGGGGTGTTCCTCTACGACAAGTTTGTGTTTTGCTCATTGGAAGTTCGCTCATATGGGTGGGGTCTTCGTTCCTGACTGGCACGTTGGGTGTCTCTGACATAGTTTGTCTGTTGCTGCATTGGAAGTTCGACTCATATGTTTGGGGAGGTGGCTTCGTTACCTAGATGGCAGCGTTTGTGTGGCGTCTACGACATAGTTTGTTGTCTGTTGCTGCATGGAGTCGACTCTTAATTGTGGGGTGGCGTCTCATTTCTGACTAGTTTTGTTGTTGCTGCATTGGAAGTTCGTCTAGTTGGGGTGGCTTCGTTCCTGATGGCAGCGTGTGGGTGTCTCTATGACATTGGAAGTCACACATCACTGTGTATATATACTTTTATTAATTGTATCAACCTCTAGTAAGATGGGATGGGTTAAAATCTGGTTATGCATCCACACACGCACTCATATGTATATATATATATATATATATATTATAAATTATATATATAATATATATATATATATATATATATATGTATATATATGAGCCAAGTACTTCCGGTCCTGTTCAGACCCTTTACTGAGGCAAACTGATTTTACAGAGAACAACATAGTCAAAAGAAGGCTTAATATACAAACTGACACTACAAGATAAGCAATAAGGGCGATTTTCACTCTACAGAAAGGAGGAGCCGCCTGAGGGTAGCCACATCTTGAAGGATACACGCAGTAAACAAGTGATTCTGCCAGTAAACAGTAGATTTTGAAAAAAAAAAAAAAAAAAAAAAACACGGGAGCATATACAATTTAATATCATGAATTTTTACACAAATTTTCCCCAAAAATTATTATTAATGAAAAGACAAAAGAAAATATAAATATATATATATCAAGCTAGAGAAAGAGGGAGAGAGAATATCGAACCAGAGAGAGAGAGAGAGAGAGAGAGAGAGAGAGAGGAGAGAGAGAGAGAGAGAGAGAGAGAGAAAGAAATAATAACTATTTGCATTGGATAGATTCTCTATGTATTAATACATCTAGATGTATTAATACATGGAGAATCTTTCCAATGCAAATTCAGTATTTATGAAAACCCACAAATAATTTAACATATGTACATTTTTATTCTGGCCACCATCTTAATATTAAAATTTCAATTTTTTCTTCTATGTTCCATACTCGCTTTGCGTATCACGAGCCCCACAATATCTGGACCAAGAAATAGAATACATAAAAAAGATAGGAAACGATCTCTGCTACCCGCCTCATTTAATTGATTTATGTTATCAAAAAGCTCATAAAAAGTTTTATAGTGTTGCTATTAATGAAAAAGAAATGCCTAAAAATGTACTTAGCTTACCTTATTTTCGTGGATTTGAAACCATAAAATCAATATTTAAATCGTTTAATGTTAATGTAGTGTTCTCTTATAACAATACCATTAAAGATATGCTAATTAAGAATAGTCCCGTAACAAATAACAACATCATTTACAAAATTCCTTGTAAGGATTGCCCATTGTTTTACGTGGTTCAGTGAAGCAAAAATTTATGTGTACGTATTAAGCAGCATATGTATTCAGTTAGAACAGCCCAGACTTCAAATGCACTGTTTATCCATCTGAGTGAAAAATCTCATTGTATTAATTGGGGTGATACCTCGGTAATTGCTAGATCTAACGATTATATTTCAAGAAATTTATTGGAATCGGCAATTATACAAATCACTAATAAAAAACAACCTAAATCTTAGTCTGGGAATTTACCATTTGGACCCATATATTTGTAAGATGTTCATGAAGGACCTTAAAATAAATGAACAACTAATAAATTAGTCTCACATGTATATAGTTATTATTTCTTTCTCTCTGTCTCTCTCTCTCTGTCTCTGTCTCTGTCTCTCTCTCTCTGTCTCTCTCTCTGTCTCTCTCTCTCTGTCTGTTTCTCTCTCTCTCTCTGGTTCGATATTCTCTCTCCCTCTTTCTCTTGCTCGATATATATATATTTATATTTCCTTTCGTCTTGTCATTAATAATAATTTTTTGGGGAAAATGTGTGTAAAAATTCATGATATTAAATTGTATATGCTCCCGTGTTTTTTCAAAATGTACTGTTTTCTGGAAGAATCACTTGTTTACTGCGTGTATCCTTCAAGGAGTGGCTACCCTCAGGCGGCTCCTCCTTTCTGTAGAGTGAAAATCACCCTTATTGCTAATCTTGTAGTGTCAGTTTGTATATTAAGCCTTCTTTTGACTATGTTGTTCTCTGTAAAATTAGGTTGCCTCAGTACAGGGTCCGATCAGGATCGAAAGTACTTGGCTATCTTGCTTTTTCATTTTTTCCTTCGTGGCAAAAAACCTTTATATATATATATATTTATTTATATAATATATATATATATATACATATATGTATATTATATATATATATATATATATATATATATATAATATATATATATATATATATCTATATATATATATATATATATATCTATATATACTATATACATCATATATATTATTATATATATATACATATATTATATATAATATTATATCTATATATATTATATATATATATATTATACGTATGTATAATTTCCTTATGTCTAGGTACAACATGTTATTGCAAAATGATTTTTTAGTGGAATTTTAAAGACGAAATCTTTGAATGCAACCAAGATAATCAATAGTTTTGTGCCTTGCTCGAAATGGACAAAAAACAAAACTTAAGACCAGAGAAATGACTGAAATATGAAAGAATTAATTCGATATTATATTTAAAAAGAGAAAACTAGGAACTACAATTAACAAGTATAAAAATGCTTTTCTGTGTGAGCCGCGGCCCATGAAGCTTTCAGCCGCGGCCTGATGGAGGCCGGTCCCGTAGTGTTGCTAGATACATGATAATTTTTAATTTGAACCTTAAATAAAAATAAAAATGACCAAGGCAAGAGGACTGGAATTTGGTATGTTTGGTGGTTGGAGGGTGGATGATCAACATACCAATTTGCAGCCCTCTAGCCTCAGTAGCATTTAAGATCTGAGGGAGGAGAGCAAAAGATTGGACGGACGTTCGGACAGACAAAGCCTTAAAAATAAAGCCGAGAATAAGTCCCAAAGTTCCTAATTGTACGTCGAAAAAGTTGTTATTCAGCTCACGTTACGCGTTCGTTATAAACAGAGACTCAAAAACAAAGTACGGAACAATCCCCATCAGTGAAAGACAGTCCCTTCTTCAATAACACTAATTACACTCTCCCTGACACCTGTCATCCTGAACCTTTTCTAACAGAATGCGCATTTCGCTCCTGTGATGTTAAGACAATTCTGGATAATCTTTATAGCTGGGGTGGTGGAGAGGAAGATCCTGGTGGTTTCTTCCCATTACAAAAAAAAAAAAAAGTCTCTAAGTGTGCTGTCTCCCAAGATAAGTGGATTCTATAGATTTCTACGTCAACGTAGTATCTTTGCAGATGAGCGCAAACTTAGTAATACAATGGCATACCGGCAGACAGCAGTAACTAATGGCCAATCTCTATTCTCGCTGTGTTCTCCAAAGTTGCTAAAAATAGTTATTTTTAAGCCACTTAATAAGTATGTAGAATCTAAAGGATTGCTAACTTATAGTCAGTGCGCATATATGAAGCAGTTAGATAAACCTGCGATGCTATTTTAGACTTGACTTGCCCTTTGCAACGGAACCTTGAAAAGGGTTTTGAGTGCAGAGTAATTCAGATAGATTTTAGTGCTGCTTTCGTTTGAGAAAATCACAAGGCACTTTATTTATAAACTTCAGAATCTTAGAGTGGGCTATTATGATTTAAGATTACTTCAAGATTTCCATACAGGTAGGCAGCAGCGAGTTGCTGTGGAAAAGGATCTTTAATGAACCAAGACTTATTATGCCTGAAGTTACTTTAGGTCATTTCTGCTTACTTAGCTAGACTATTGTTCTCTGGAGTGGATGTCTGCTTCTGCCAGGGATTTATCTCTGTAGAATAGAATGCTTCGAGGCGGTAGGTGTCTGTTTTCTAATAGCAGCAGTTATGACTTGGACCATCGACGAATGGTCTCTTGTTTGTCACTTTTTCATGCGTTGCATTTCAACAGAGATCTCTCGCATTCACAGCTGATCCCTGATTCCCTTTTACCTGTCAAGAGCAACAAGCTTAGCTGAACAGTAGCACCAAAATACTGTAAATGTCCCCCGCTGTCGAACTTCTCAGTTCCAGAGGTCCTTTGTTCCACCATTGACTGTGGAACAGCATCCCAGAAGATGTCGTGGAATTGGAACTTCAGTAGCTCAAGCATTATTATTATATTTATTGCTAATATTTTACTTTTTCAATAATACTGTGAATATTATCACGTTAACTTTTTCTACATTCAATTTTTGTATATAGCCCTCTGGACCTGACTACTGTAACCACCTAAGGTCTCTAGCTGAAATTTATGTTATATAATCTGTGCACTAACTATTATAACACTCAATACATTTTTTTCTCACCAATGTTATTGCTGTTATTACCAGTATTATGATTACTATCTATTGTACTACCTTAGCTATTGTGTGGATATTGCCATTCATTCATTTTTTTATCATGTTGTCTCATGTATCTAGATTGTGTATGTTACTGTCAGTATTTTGTATATTCCATGTATATTATTATTATTATTATTATTATTATTATTATTATTATTATTATTATTAGTACCATAATACTATTGTCCTAGCATTTTAATACAGTTTTATCTATTTATTGATTTGTTTTCATTTTTTAATGAATGGCGTTTCTTCTGCATGTATTTCCCTTTACAAGAACTTATATCTTCCTAATGAACACCATAATTCTTCCAGCCATATTATTATTATTATTATTATTACTACAATAATACTATTGTGCTAAGTTTTTAATGCTGTTTTGTCTATTTATCAAACTATTTTAATTTTTTGATTAGTGGGATCTCTTTTCCTTCGTGTATCTCCCTTCACGAGAACTTATTTCTTCCTAACGAACACAATCATTCTTTCAGCCCTCCTCGCTGGAACCCACAACAGAGAGCCGGAAATTAGATAGACGGATTCGAAAGATGCAGCATCATCGAACGGAATGCAAACTTCGGATTGAAAATGCGAGATGGTAAGAGTCGCGATTCCATCAACTCGATGCAAATGAGGGACTGGAGTTTGAAGTTCTCCCGTCGCAGTTAATTAGCGGAGGATGTAGACTCTATAGAAACAAATACAAAAAAGACTGCCGCCTGTCAATTATCATGGAAACAGCTTTGCAATAATTCTGGGTAGTAGCTGCTGTTCGAGTAGGATACTGTAATCTTGGAGCGCAAACGTAGGCACACACACACATACACAGATACAGAGAGAGAGAGAGAGAGAGAGAGAGAGAGAGAGAGGTACTGGAACCTTTTTATCTGTAGTATTTTCACAAGTAACTATGTTACGCTCCTAAGGAAGTATATTGTGATACCATGTGCTTATTTCTTTGATACCATGTGCTTATTTCTTGATTTAGATATATTGTCTAAGGCAGGGAATGAATCCACGAGGAATATTTAAAACCTGAAGGAGTAGAACAGTTTTCTACACAAGAATTATTTTAAAACCTGGTTAGGTCCCCGTCAAAGGGTAGGTATAGTGCCGTCAGTGCACCTCACTCGGTAAACTGTAGGTATTATCTAATCAAGGTTCTTTGAGGAGTCCCTTCGGCCACGAGCTGCAGCCCCTTTCATTCCTTTTACTGTACCTCCGTTTATATTCTTCCATCATACTTCCCCCAACCCTCTCCTATAGAAGATTCACATCTACCATGCATTTGATGTCTAAGCCCCTTACAACGCTCCTGATTGGCCGTTGATAAGCCAATCACAGGGGTGGAAACTCTGTCTCTCGAGAGAGTTCACATGGGCAGGACGTATGTTCCACCTCTCCTGTGGGATACTTTTAAAGGACGTATCCCTCAGGAGAGGAGGTGGATCATAGAGCCTACCCATGTGAACTCTCGAGAGAGACTGAGAGTTTCCAGCAGTTGGCTTATCAACAGCCAATCAGGAGCGTCTTAAGGGACTGGCCTAGACATCAAATGCACGGTTGATGTGAATCTACTATAACAATTGTTTCATATCTGGGACTCTGGCTTAAATTCGATAACCAATTATATTCCAATGTCCGGGAGATCTTATGATAATTTCTGTTTATCGTTATATTGCTTGGCCTTCGGTATATATGTTTTTTATTCGAATCGTATTCAGAACACCGAGGATATTTTTACTACATTTCGGTTCACACCATAACACGGACATCGAAAATATGTCACGCGGGATGTCTACTTTCAAACGTCACTTTATTACGTCGATATTTCCTCTGTTATCACCAGTCACTCACTATCTCCAAACTCCACGTCCCGTTATCGTGTTAATTACGCTTCGCCTCCATCGGTCTTTGATGCCGTAATTTACCTAATTACCGGGGGAAATTGCTTGCTTCAAATGCGATCTCAAAAAAGGCTGTCGAACTTTGTCGAACAGCTCCCCTTCTTGCTTGCTTGCTTGCTTGCTAGTCGCCAACCAGGAGGTCCTACTCGATCGCTATAATTAAGGGTCACCGTTTTTTTGTTTTTTTGTTTGGCGCTGCTTTGATAGCCTGGCGTATACCTCAGTAAAAAGGTCATTGCCTAACTATGATCAAAGCCTATAGTCGTCAGCAGAAGAGGTTAATGTAATTATAAATGATAGTCGTCACCAGCAGAAAATGTAATTATAGATTATTACAATCGTCCTCAGCAGAAAATGTAATTGTAGATTATTACAATCCACAAAATAGCTGAGGTAGCATAAAAGATAGTAATATTAATACTGGTAATAACAGTAATAATATTGGTGAGAAAAAAATGCATTGAGATTTATAACAGTTAGTGCACAGATTATTTAACTTAAATTTCAACTAAAGACCTTAGGTGGTTACAGTAGTCAGGTCCATAGGGCTAAATATGAAAATTGAATGTAGAAAAAAAAACTTTAACTTGATAGTACACAGTAATAATGAAAAAATAAAATATCAGGAATAAATATAATAATGACAAAATCTGCAGGTGTCATCTTGCCAATACAGAGATTAAGTCCTTTAGGGGACAAAGGCCTCATTTTCCCATCTTTCCCACAATTTAGATCTTCTTGCTTCACTCCTTAAGATGCTTTGTAAGAGTGAGTTGCTGCTGTTTCTCACTAGGGTTACCAGACTGGACATTGTTCGCCTTAAAATGATTTTTAAATTGTCCAGGTGGTTTTCTAAGAACATCTGTGTGGCGGAGTGGTAGCGTGGAGTGTTTGTGAGGTGTCTCAGAATGTCATTGTGCACAACAGTGATACGTCTCATGGTCTCTCGGGTATAGTTCGTCCAGAGGGAACACCCATAGATACTGTAGCAGTACGAGCGGAAGAGCAGCAGTTTCACGTCTCGGTGACAGAAGGCAAACCTCCTTGCAATCATGTTGCCAGTTGCACATAGTTTACGACGCCTCTGTTCAATGTCTGCCGTATCTTTTAGGTCGTCGGTGATAATGTGATCCATATACGGAAATTCGTAAACAAATTCCAGCCGATGGTTTCCGAGGAAAATTTGTGGTTCTGCAATATGCTTAAGCGGTCTCGGGAGCAGCGACATGCACTGGGTCTTAGTTTCGTTGTAAATTATATCAAATTCCTCTGCATATTGGCGGCAAGTGTCGATGAGTCGTTGGAGGCCATGCACTGATGGGGAAATCAGAACCATATCGTCGGCGTAACAGAGGTTGTTTATAGTTGTTTCATTGACAGTGCATCCGATTGGGAGTGAGTTCAGTTTGACATTCAAGGCATCTGTATACGTATTAAACAGTTATGGAGAGAGAATGCCCCCTTGCGAAAGCCCGTTTAGGGAGCCGGAGGTGTACGATAATACGTTACCCCATTTGACACAGAATTGCTGTGTGGAGAACCAGCAATGTAAAATGCCAATTAGATATACGGGTGTGCCCCTTTTATGCAGCTTCAGGAAGAGCTTTAGGAAGTTTACTCTGTCAAATGCTTTTCTCACATCTACAAAACATAGGAAAGTAGGAGAGGCTGATAATAGATAGTAGTTCAGCAATTCTTTCTGTATGTAGATGCAGGTGTCGGTTGAGTGGTTTGCTTTAAACCCGAACTGGTTGTCAGTGGTATGTAGAAAGGGGAGAAGTCTCACAAGAAGAACCGACTCAAGTATCTCCGATGCGATCGTTGTTTGCAATCGGTCGGTAGTTGCCAGGGTGAGCTGCATCCTTTAGCTTGTTTTTGATTAATGGTATCAAGTGAACTAAGAGTAGGGAGTCTTGAAGAAACTGGTGAATTATGCACGCATTGAATAGGGCAGCTAGCAAAATGTAAATTATCTGATGGCAGAATTTGAAAGCCTCTGCGGGATGACCATCACAGCCGGGCGATTTATTATTAGGCAGGCTGTTTATGGCATCGCTGATGTTACCTGGCGTAATACGGTCTGCAAAATGAAATTGAATGTTGTCAGTAAGGAGGTTATCTACATCACTTCGGGAAGCTTGATCATTTATGCAATTCAGGATATTGTTGAAGTGATCGCCCCACATACTTGCGTTAGCTTCGTCTCCGACTGCTTCCCCTACTCTCTGTGATAGCTTTTTAGTTTTGGGATTTAAGGACTGGATATCTTTCCAAAGACGAAGGTAATCACCAGATTCTAAGTTTCTAGACATTGCATCGGCTCTTAGTTGTTTTTCATTTAACCTGCAGTGCTTAAGAGCAAGTTTGAATTGCGCTCTCGCCTGCCTCATTAGTAATGCAGTGTGTCCTTCCCTCGGGCTACCATTTTGCCTCCACAGTAAAAACATTTCTCGTGAGTATGTACACAGATCTTTAACCAAGTCCTTCCAACCAGGTATATTACGAGAATTACCTTGGCGAAATCTATAGGCAGTCCTGCCCGAAGCAAGCAAAGCGGAGATTATGTTCGAATAGAATTCATTCAGATCCCTCCTGTGGTGGTCATTTCTACAATTTGTGTTGGTACAAAGTAGGGCGTCTGCAGGTTGAACTATTGACCGCAACCTGGTTTCTGTGGTCGCCCTAAAGTATCCGGTTTTCTGTTGGTTTTTAAAATCCCAGTTTACCGCTGGTGGGCGATAAGTTAGGGGGTTCACGGTAGGGAGGGATGGGGTACTGAATGATACCTGTAATGGGATGTGATCGTAGCCCATTGCAAGATCGTAGCGAATATTGCAGGTCATAATAGAATCATGAAGTTGTGATGTGATGCAGTGGTCCAGCCAGGAGGTTGTAATTGCGCCCACTCTATTATGTACATATGAATAGGAGGAGGGAGGGAGGAGCATTACATCGCTAATTTGGAGAGCATGATTTTGACAGAAGCGAGTAAGTTCATTATAAGATTGTTTTGTGGGGTGAGAATTAAGGTCCCCTATTATACAAATATGATCAGCAGGAGAATCTTGAATAATACTGTGTAACTCCCCCAGGATCATGCAGTAATGATAAAAATTATTGTTATTTTCCCATGGCATATAAACATTAATAATTAGGATTTTAGAGTTCCCTACTGTCACTTGAAGCCCCAGCAATCTGTCACTCCTGTAGGTCATCACCTTTATCATTTTGTCTAACGATTTGTGCAACAGGAAAGAAAGTCCCCATATCGGGCGACCGGCTATGATTTGATCTGTAACTTGCATCGATGAAGTCGAGAAGGTTCTGAAGTCTACATGAATTGAATCGCAGATGACAAGGTCATGTGGCCAGAGGAGCGTTTCTTGCAATGCAATAATGCCGTTGAAATTTTTGCAGAACATGTTTAGAAGAGGAATGTTCCACTTGAGGCCAAAAATATTCCAAAAGATTATGTTTAATGCATCCATGGCTACTCACGAAGATGGGAGATGAATGCGCTGATCATTTGGGTGGATGGGGGGTTAGCCAGGGGGAATGGGCAGTCACTCGGCGTGGGCGGTTGGCTGGCACTTGCGGTGGAAATGACCCTGGTTGGAGTGTCAGTAAGTTCCCCTGCGGGTGGTTGGTCCCGGATTAGGCTATATCTTGAACTAATGTATTAGGACCGAAATTCTCGCCTTTAAGAACGTCGAGGTGTTGAAATAGGCAGGTAATCCTGTAAGCCACTTTATGTTTACTTCTGCATGGGAGTTCGTGAGAGATGAGTGGGTCAGAGCCAGTGAGAGACTTGACTCTCTCCACTATGGCATCTAACGTCACCGATGAGCGCAGATTGTGAATTGCTACGTGACATCTCTTCTCAGGTGTCGGGCGAGGTGAAACACGAATGTTGGTTTCCAGTCCAGCGGCCAAACGAGAGGTTCTTCTCTTCTTACTGCTTGTTTGTATCTGCCAGCCGCCAGACCCCTCAAGATCACTTTCATCTGCATCTACGATGGGGGGTTGGGGTGGAGAGATAGAGTGGGGAGGATCAGAGGGCTGGTAATCATCACCGGAGGCACTGGGGAGGGAGGGGAGGTTGGGAGACCAACAGTCCCCTCAGAACGGCCTACAGGTGAAGGGGGCACTTCCGTGTTGCTGGGAGGCGAGGAAAAACTGGATGCCGCATTCATCGGAGTCTGGTGGCTATCTGTGCGATTGTCTATCGATCCCTGCACTCCTTTGATCGCATCCCAGATCCGTGTGAGATTATTTGTTTCCACCGTTTTAAGACTGTCTACGGATTCCTGTAGTCCTTTGATCACGTCCCAATTCTTGATAATTTATCATTTGTCTCCTCAATTTTTTCTTATTTTTTCCCCCATTATTTCTGAGAGGGATTTTGCTGTTTGGAAGGTAGTTTCTGCCGTGTGGTACACCACAGGTAGGCTTAGGTCAGCAGGTCCCTTTGGAGGCAGATTGTAAGGGTCATTGGCATAGATTTCCACCCAGCAGGTCCTAAGAATGCTCTCTGGTATCAGATCTTTGCATTTCATATATGCAACGTTGATTTCCACATCGGAGAAGGCATCACTGACAGATTGTATAGCGGACTCGACGTCGGAACGGTTCGATTGGTATTGTATATAGTAAATACAATTGTTCGCGAGTACGGAACTTGTGTGTGGGGCACCGGTGCCAGGGTCACTTGCGCAACGGTTGGAGGTTGGTCGGATGACATTTTTGTGGTAAGGGAAGGGCCAAGCACTAACACATACACTGCATTCTTTTACCCATTTCCCAGGACCAATAGGCCTCGAGTAGCTGTGATTTGGAAGATTTCTAAGGAACTGATTGGAGCAGAAAGAATATTAGAATATCTGCAATTGCACAACACTCTCCGGCTTACACGGAGACACTATTAACACATTGCTTACTATAAGAGGTATAATCACCAAGGGCGAAAAACCCTTCTTATCTGTGAAGAAACGCGAGAGAGACCTCCAACACGTCCGCCCCACACACTCGGAATGAAGTTTTTTTTTCTTTTTGTCATCAGATAAAACCGTAATTATAATTTCCAATCATCAGTAGCATAAAATGTAATTATACATTGCAGTCATCATAAAATCATCTTTAGCAGAAAATGTAATTGTAAAAAACACAAAACTTGTATTATAATGTATTCTGGAGATATTTCAAAATTCATAAAGTCTTATAAACATCAGAGCCGCTTGGTTAATATCAGAATAATGAGCTTCTATTGAACTAACAAGGCGTGATCCTACCTCCAGCATACTCGGAAAAAAATGCAAGATTTTCCCTTAACGAATAAGTTGCAAACATTATATTTATAACTTTTAACGTAAATTAAAACGTGCTAAAATCTACAGTCAAATAGAGCCTTGTTTCACCAACGAAAATTAAAATAGATACCCTATATTTTATTTGAAGTAACTTTTACGTACTGTTTAACATACACGTTATTTATTTATTACGTTTTAATTCCAACAAATAAATCATAAATATCTTATCCTAAAATTCCTGTATAACTCAACGTAAAACACCTTTATTTTAGAGCTTTTTAGGCTCTACCATAAACCTTTCCTACCTAACAACAATAACAACAAAGAAGTTTGTAGGCTTACTCCCCGGGTAAGTGAAAATAAGAGTATTATTGTTAGATATTACGTAAGGTTAGTCCAACAGCAAATTGAAGATATTTCTAAAAACATATACCACTACAGACACATCTTACGATGTGGACAATAAAACTGATCGAAGAAATATAATAAAAAAAAAAATATAGAAAATTAACATTGGGACAAAGGTTGAATTAGATTAGACTGATTTAAACAGGTGAACGAATGGGGGGAGACATAATTATACGATCAAGAAATGATATTTAATGCTTACTCGAAGTTAGGTTGTCAGTATAAATATAGTCAATTTGCAGTGAAATTTCTCGCTTAAGGCACGAACGCAATTTCGGAAGATTGCTGCGTATAATAACTAATGCTATATATTTTTTATTCTAGATTTTCAGTGGTTGGTAATATACGATAAATATTTTGTTTTTATCATTTGCTGCATATAAAAGTCACGCTTGGTAGGAGATAAAATGGTGCGCACGTATGTATAAATATAATTTATAAAATATATATGTATATATATAGATATATATATATATATATATATAGAATATTATTATAATATATATATATATATATATGTAAAGGAATATTGATTTATTGAATGTAAAATTGCAGAAAAGGTTGAAAATTGATATTTGCATACAAAAAAAGTGTGTACACCAGACAACAGATGGCAGTAGCGCTTGGCGTAGGCGGTAGTCGCCAAGGATAATGTACCGAAAAATGATATTTAGTCCATGGATGTCTAGCGTGAGTCGGGTATATAAAGGCCCAAAACGATGATTTTCGTTGGAGCTGAAACAAACAAGTGATTATAATAGTGTATCAAGTTTTGAGGAATATATGGTAATGTATTTGTTTTATTATCCATTTAGACGTTTTCTTGTGTGATGTAACGTTGGTTGCCACTAACTTTTTGATGTTACAGTGAATTATATGTTGTGTTGATGTAAAGCTTTATGACTTGGGTATTATACTGTAAAATGCAGTGATTAGTGATGAATAGTCTTGATGAAGTGCTGTATGGCGAGTCTTTGCTTTTGTGCAATGCGTCCGTAATTTGTTTAATGTTCTGTTTGTGACTTTAATTTCCTTACTAATTGTTATTAAAGTACATTTTAAGTTATAGTGGGTTGTCACTGTTTCCTGATATATTCTCCTCGTAAATCCTTACGATAGAGAGTTTTTTTTTTTTTATGTTACATGGGGGCCTGTCGAACGAAACCCGAACGTATCCCTACTCATTCTTTGCTCATTCTATCGAACGAAACTCGAACGTATCCATACTCAGTGTTTACTCATTCTATCGAACGAAACCCGTACGTACCCTTATTTATTGTTGCTTTATTCATATCGAGCGTATTCGACCATAACTTGACGTATCCCTACTGTTAATTGCTTTTCAGTACTTCCATATACTTTAGAGAGGGGGGAGAGTTGTGATAGTGTTAGTGCTATAATTTTTGTCTTGCTGTGTTATTTTGAGCAGGTTATTAAAGATGTTTGATTTGAAAGATTTCATACGTAGTCCTAGTGGTGAAAAGTTAGAAGGTATAACTAAAATAGACTGGATTGTTCTAGCTAGGTACTATAATGTAGAAGTATCAGAATCTGCAAGGAAGCAAGAAATCTCAAATAAAGTAAGTGAGGCGCTAATGACTTTAGGCATTTTGTCTGATAATGAGTTGGGAAGAGGAAGAAACTGATAGCCAGCAAAGCGCTAGTGAGAATAATACAGAGGGTAGTGCAAGTGAAGAGGAAGGTGCCAAAGCCGTACGTGAAAAACCAAGTCACGCAAGGTTAAACCAAAAAAGTCCAAACTTGTTTATGAAGGGATGAGTGTTGAGCAGATGCAGATTCATTTGCAAATAGTTAGATTAGAGAATGAGAAAGCTGTTGAACTAAAGAAGTTAGAAATAGAGAGAGCTGAAAAGGTAGGAAATGGTAGAAGCTGAAGTGGAGCAAAAGAAGTTAAAACAAGCGAAGTTGAGCAAAAGAGGATAGAGCTAGAGATAAAGAAACTTGAAGTAGAAGAAAAGTCCAGAGAAATACCAAAATCTTTTAGAATAGACAATGCAGTAAAAAGTGTACCACTTTTTGTTGAAAATGAAGTGGATGCATTTTTTTACAATTTGAGAAAGTAGCAGAACAGCGTGAATGGCCGAGAACGTCATGGAGGCACGTTGGGTTCAAACCTCCTTTCGAGGAAAGGCTAGGGAAGTATTTGCTGCCTTATCTTTAGATGATTCTAAGGATTATGAGAGAGTTAAATCTGAAGTTTTGAAAGCTTATGAATGGGTGCCAGAGAGGTATAGAGAGAAGTTCAGAAGCTGGATAAAAAGAGACAGTCGCACTCATATGGAGTATGCACGGGAACAACGCCTGTGGTATGATAGGTGGATGAATGCCCGAGAAGTTAATGGTGATTTCGGTAAACTTCAGGAACTTATCTTGCTTGAGCAGTTCAAGGATGGTATTAATCCACTTATTAAAACATATTTGGATGAACGTGATGTAGATAATGTGGATGAAGCCACTAGATTGTCTGATAATTATGCATTGACCCATAAGCTATATTATACTGACTTCACTCCTAAAATTGGAAGGAGCAGAGTTTGGGAAGAGCGGCAAAATTACAAAGCACAAGGTAAGACTGCGAGTTCACAGGTATCATCTCGTGGAGTCGATAATAAATCCTTTAATAGAGGTAGTAGAGGGGCAAGCCAATATAGTTCTGGTCCTGGTGTTAGTGCTGGAAAAGCAGGATCCAGTGTAAATGATCAGTTTACACCTAGTTACCAAAATATAGGCGAAAATTATAGAGATTTTGTATGTTTCAGTTGTGGCAAAACCAGGGACACATCAGTAGGAGTTTGTCTACATCGCACAATAAACCGTCCAATTCAAGTGGTAAATGAAGTTAAAGATAAACCTGTACATTTTAAGGATGATCATAAACCTGAAAATACCATTGCATTGTTGAATCAACCACAAGCATGTGGTGACAGAGGTCCTTGTTTGTTTGCTTCTCCCCTTAGGCCAGGTAAGAGGTATGGTAACGATAGCATCGACAGTAATGATATATGTGATGTTGATGAGAATATAGGTTACAAAATAGGTAACAATGATGTTCAAAATGTTAGTAATGTTGGTTGTATTGAGAATATTGTAAAAGGAAATGGAGTGAGACTACCTGAAGAGAAGTCCACATCCAAAGGTACTGAATTGTATGACCCTTTTATGGGAGATGGTTGGTTACACTTCCCTTGTGTTGAAAAAAGGAAAGTAAGGTGGTTAAGAGATACCGGAGCGGTACAGTCTGTAATGATAAGAAATATGTATGACCAGTGGAAGGATACTGGAGAGTATGTACTTCTGCGTGGGTTTGGACCTGAATTTTCAGCTCCATTAGTAGAAGTAAGGTTAGAAACTCCGTTAATTTCGGGATATGTTAAAATTGCTTTGGTGAGAGAAATCCCAGTGTAAGGAGTAGAGTTAATTCTTGGAAATGATGTATGTATGGAGAAAACAAAGTTTTTCGGTAGCAGGTAATCCAACTTTGACAGAAAAAACCCCTTTAAGTTCTTCATCTATTAACATGGAAGTTGCAATGTACATTTCCAAACTTATTTTCCATGCTTGTGCAGTTACTACAAGTAAGAGTGCCGAAGGAAGGTGATGATGACGACGGTTTGGATTTACAAAACTTGTTTAAAGATAGTCCGGAAACACTACAAGTAAGCAAAGTCAGTACTCCTTTGCGAATGCTGAAAGTTAATAAGGAAGAATTTGTTAAATATCAAATTGAAGATAATAATTTGAAGGTAATAAGAGATAATGGCCTTGTTGATATAAATGATATCGAGAAGGAAGGAAAGTGTTACTCTAAAAGGATGGAATCCTAATGAGGAAGTTCAAGAGTAGAAATGTTAATGATGTTGTAGAACAAGTGGTCATTCCAAGTAGTTATAGGAATTTGTTCTAGGTATTGCTCATGACTGTAGTTATTTCTGGTCATTTAGGTATAAACAAAACTTATGAGAAATTATTAAGGTATTTTTTTTGGCCTAAGATGCAGAAAGATTGTAGTGAATATTGTAAAAATTGTGATTATGTCAAAAAAGTAGGTAAAGCTCAACATGACCCTAAGGTGATGCCATTGCAACCCATTGAAGTTCCAGGAGAACCCTTTGAGAAACTGGTTTTGGATTGTGTAGGACCTCTGCCTAGGTCTAGCAAAGGTAACGAGTATTTGCTGACAATTATGTGTAGTGCTACCAGATTTCCAGAGGCTATTCCTTTAAGAACTGTGAGTGCTGATAAGATAATTGAAGCGCTTAACAAGCTTTTCTCGCTGGTAGGTTTGCCAAAAGAAGTTCAAACCGACCAAGGAACCAACTTTACGTCTAGAAAGTTTAACTAATTTTTAGCCTGTCAGAATATTAAGCATTGCTTATCGTCTCCTTATCACCCACAGAGCCAAGGAGTGGTTGAACGATTTCATCGAACCTTCAAAACCATGCTTCGCACGTACTGTTGTGAAAATGAAAAGGAATGGGATGTCTACATACCAATGTTGCTATTTGCCGTTCGTGATAGCGTACATTCATCGTTGGGTTATTCTCCTTTTCAGTTAGTATATGTCCATCAGGTAAGGTCACCCATGGAGGTGATAAAGAATCAGCTGATTTCAGACAAGAAGGATTCTATCACGTTACAAGAAATGAAGGAAAAAATTAAGAAAATAGGGAAAGTAGCACATGAGAATCTCCAAGTAGTACAAGAAGAGATGAAAAGAAACTACGACAAAAAGGCTGCAAAACGTGAACTCGACATAGGAGATAAGGTTCTAGTGTATCTCCTACAGCTGGTAAGGTTTTTTAACCAGAAGTATATAGGACCTTGCACGGTGAAGGAAAAAGTAAGTGATGTTAATTATCGAATTCAATTTCCTACAGGACTGAGGAAAGTTAAAACTTTCCATATTAACAAATTAAAGAAGTATAACGAATCCAGTGGAGTGTTGTCAATTGCAAAAGAGGATGGTGAAAAGACTGAAGAAGAAATTGAAAATAGATTAAGAAATAGATTATTTGAGTGATGATGAAAAATTTAGGAAGTTATGTATTCATTTATCTGCTAATTCAAAACTTTCCAGATCTGTTTTCAGACCATCCTAAAAGGATAAAAGGAGTACAGCATAAAATCAGGTTGAGAGAAGAGACTCCAATAAGTCAGCGTCCATACAGAATGTCGCCGAGGCAACAACAACAGTTAGACCGAAGTTGCTTATTTACTGAAACACGGACTAGCAGAGGAAAGCCATAGTGAATGGGCTAGCCCATGTATTCTAGTCGACAAACCTGACGGAAGTGCAAGAATGTGTACAGACTATCGAAAGGTAAATAATGTAACTATAAAAGATTCATATCCTATGCCCAGAGTAGAAGATATAATTGATAATGTAGCAATGCTTCCTTTTTAAAGTAAAATTGATTTATTGAAAGGATACTATCAAATTGAGTTAGACAAAAACAGCAGGAATATTGCTGCATTTGTTACACCCCATGGACTTTATAATTATAAGGTAATGCACTTTGAGATATACTTGCTTAACAGTAACTTTGAAATAGACGTATATACTGATAATAACCCTTTAACCTTTATTAATAAATGTAAGCACAACAATAAGAGAATTTTAAGATGGTCTTTATTTTTGCAACCATTCAAACTAAATATTCACCATATAGCAGGCAAAGAAAATGTCATTGCAGATTCTCTCTCTATATCTGTTGATTACTTAAAGGAAAGTGCTTGTTACCAACGACGTGGCAGTCTCAGATAGTTGCTGAAGGGAAATAGCTAATGTTTAAGACTAAGAGTGAAAATTCAGCATGGACTGAGGAGAGAGCCGCTGAGTTAAAAGGGGGGGAATGTAAAGGAATATTGATTTATTGAATGTAAAATTGCAGAAAAGGTTGAAAATTGATATTTGCATACAAAAAAAGTGTGTACACTAGACAACAGATGGTAGTAGCGCTTGGCGTAGGCGGTAGTCGCCAAGGATAATGTACAGAAAAATGATATTTAGTCCATGGATGTCTAGCGTGAGTCGGGTATATAAAGGCCCAAAACGATGATTTTCGTTGGAGCTGAAACAAACAAGTGATTATAATAGTGTATCAAGTTTTGAGGAATATATGGTAATGTATTGTTTATCCATTTGGACGTTTTCTTGTGTGATGTAACGTTGGTTACCACTAACTTTTTGATGTTACAGTGAATTATATGTTGTGTTGATGTAAAGCTTTATGACTTGGGTATTATACTGTAAAATGCAGTGATTAGTGATGAATAGTCCTTGGAAATGAACGTGGCTGTATGGAGAGTCTTTGCTTTTGTGTAATGCGTCCGTAATTTGTTTAATGTTCTGTTTGTGACTTTAATTTCCTTACTAATTGTTATTAAAGTACATTTTAAGTTATAGTGGGTTGTCACTGTTTCCTGATATATTCTCCTAGTAAATCCTTACGATAGAGAGATTTTTTTTTATGTTACAATATATATATATATATATATATATATATATATATATATATATATATATATATATAAATTATATATATGTATATATATGTATATATATGTATACATATGTATATATATGTATATATATATATATATATATATATATATATATAAATATATATATCCTATATATATATATATATATATATATAT
The DNA here is from genome assembly GCF_015104395.2 of Macrobrachium nipponense. Lineage (NCBI taxonomy): Eukaryota > Metazoa > Arthropoda > Malacostraca > Decapoda > Palaemonidae > Macrobrachium > Macrobrachium nipponense. The sequence goes on along the minus strand of NC_087210.1, from coordinate 607,501 downwards.
ATATATATAAAATTTCTCCACGCATAACCAATCCGTTATACGTTTTGTATAGTTGGGAGGTTCTGCTATGAATTAATCTCAAAATACAATAGCCTTTATAATTTACGTGTTTCTGTACCTACGCTGGAAAGCGTTTCCTAATAATATTTCACTGATATCTGTTTAAAGCTGAGTTTAATTGGAGAGACTGCTCGAATTTATCTCGGCCACTATTATGCCGGAGCTGTTGCAAGATTGATGGAAACGAATTCAAGATTATGAATGCAATTATAGGAGTGATTCTCTCTCTCTCTCTCTCTCTCTCTCTCTCTCTCTCTCTCTCTCTCTCTCTCACACACACACATTTGATGAATCACTGTTTCACCGTATTTAGTACGAGCCTCCGGGGTTCAAATGTTCCTAAGCAATTAGTCATTTCACATATTCCCTAGGGATTTCGTGAAATCCCTAATTTCCCATATTCTCTGTAACATATATATAATCAATTTCCCTAAGGCATTGTAGAACATGATAGTGCAACCTCATTCTCAGGTAGGAATCTAAAAACAAAATCCATGACGTAACGTGTAGAGTCGTCACATGACAAAATCAATTTTGATTCGCGAAGAACTAGGTCCAATCGAAAAATTCCCGCCAGTGAAAAAAATTCCAAAACTAATTCCAAAACTGGTTTGGGACCACACCCCTCTCTCCTCCCCTCCACTCCCTCCTTATACTTACTCTAAAGTCTAGAGTTTCTAAGTTTCAAAATTAGACAAAGCTCCAGGAATCAAGTCCTGTACTCGTGGGACCTATTTACTTATGCTAGATCATCTTTTTCGTAACCCTTTTCACCAAAACCGAGATGTTATTATTATTATTATTATTATTATTATTATTATTATTATTCACAGCATGAACCCTATTCATATAGAAAAGCCCACCTCGGGAACCATTGACTTGATATTCAAGCTTCCAAAGAATATTATGGTGTTCATTTGAAAGAAGTAACAGAAGGTAATAGGAAACTCAGAAAGAAGCGACCAGTTACTAGAAAAATAATAAATTAACAGATCAACAAATAAAGACACACAAATGTAAATACGTTATCTGAATACAAGGGGAGTTGTTTAAGGGTAGAAAGAACCTGGGTTATACGCACTACCATATTTACCTAATTCAGGTACTGATTTTCTTAGATGTTTTATGGTAGAATACAGTTCTCATCTATAGCTCGTGAAAGCAAATCTGAAGTAAACAGACCAGATTTTGTAGGGCTTCGTGGCATCTCTGAGGGCTTGGCTGTTAATCTTTATGATATTTTAGGGATAATATAAGAGTGTGAGAAGTGCCCACAAAACTGGGACAAATTCGTTAGTGTTGTCAGAAATTTATCAGTGACCTTACTTCATGTAAACTTTGTTGAACTTTTTCAACAAGATCGCTGGATAACTTGGCAGGACAGGGCCTAGAGAATTTCAAGAATTCACCAAAATTTGTCATCCTGTCACATTCGGAAGAACCTATGGCTTTACTCTTTGCAAACCTAGTTGAGTATTTTTTCAACAAGATCACAGGGTAGCCTGGCAGGACAGGGCCTTGAGAATGTCAAAAAACCACCAAAATTTGACACCCTGTCACAGTCTGAAGAACCTATGGCTTTGCTCTATCCAGACTTTGTTGAGTATTTTTTGACAAGATCACTGGGTAGCCTGTCAGGACAGGGCCTAGAGAATGTCAAAAAATCATCATAATTTGTTAGTCTGAAGAACCTATGGCTTTACTCTATGCAAACCTGTTGAGCTTTTTTTGGCAATATCGCTAGGACTGTCAGGGAGGACAGGACCTAGAGAATGCCAAGAATTCACAAAAATCTGTCACCCTGTATCAGAGTATTTGAAGAACCTGTATACGGCGGAGCCTAACGCTGGGCAATGCATCAGTGGTCACCTGGGATCACTCGCTGGAGTCAGCCCAAAATGTATCGACAGACCTCTGGTATTCAACATGTCGAAAGATACCAAGAGCTCCTGCTTCCACAGTGGCCAGTAGCTTCGTCGTCAGAGACGAAGTTAGGTTGCAGGTAACCAATGAATTTCGCAGTCCCTCCCCAACAGGTATCGTGCAGGATGGATGAGCAGTGGGGGGGTGGGGGGGGGGGGGGGTGGGGGCGGTTGATGGGGAGATTTTACAGGAGAGTATTAAGTGCCAGAGTGGGGGGAGAGGCAGATCTAAGTATGAGGTTTGGGGAATTCAGTCTCCGGTCAATTTGGACTTATCCACACATCAAAGACCGTGATATGGAGTGGCACTTCAACTAATTTGCGCAGAGAGAGAGAGAGAGAGAGAGAGAGAGAGAGAGAGGCGTGTAAGGAAATGCTACCAGTGCTATTAAAGACAGTCACCTACTGAGGCTTAAAGTCAGAGAGAGAGAGAGAGAGAGAGAGAGAGAGAGAGAGAGAGAGAGAGTGTGTGTGTGAGTTTGATTGATTTCGGACGCGCTCTGGTCGGCACGTCTGTCATAAAGGTCTGTTTAAGTGCATTACTTTACGAGATTCAAGTTTTTACTGTTTTTAAATAAAACTAGTAAATTATTTTTATTCAATAGATAACTACTGGAAGTGAGAAAGGCATCAAGATGACTATTTCGAAAAAAAAGCAAAAATAGAAAAACAGTTTCCCAGAAAAAATTACGTCTCAAATTTCATTGGAGAAAATTCCCATGATGCAGGAAAGGGTCGATTCTATAAAGTACGTCTTCATTTTAGTCAGGTTACGCGACACAATTTCTAGACTTGGTTTCTAAGAACAAATTTTTTTATAAGACTTTTCGTTCAAGTTTTTTTTCGGGACTCGGTTCCTCTTAAAAACAATTTCTTTCGGGGACCTGATCTAACACAGAAGTTGGGGGAAAACTTTTATTTTTTTATTGTGAAACTTGACGAAAACTAGACATATATAGTTGGTAATTTGTTTTTCTTTATAGGGCTATGGAACCTTTTCTGCAATATATATATATATATATATATATATATATATGAGCACAGGCGTACATATGTTACTATGTATATACATACATCTATAAATGTATATATAATTATATTAATATTAATATATATATATATATATATATATACATTTTTATAGATGTATTTTGTATTATACATTACATTCATACATACGTTTGCGCACGTATGTGTGTATGTGTGTATAAATAAAGTTCTACAGATCTGCACAGACACATTATAAGTGAGTAATTAGAGTTCCTATATACGCAGCCCAGAGATGCATTTTACTGCCAAATCTCATCAACAGTTAATATACCAAACCCACAGGACTTTACTCCAGACCCTAAAACAAAAAAACACATAGATAAACAAACGAATAACGTAAATTCCCCTGAGTGAAGCAACTATCACCGTTCTTGTTTGTCCGGGCAACGCGTGTTTCATCAATTTCAAAGTGCCTTCGCCTGCTGTGTTTGCATTCCGCTTGCTTTGTGGTCGCTCTGTGCTTTGTTCTTGGTTTGTCCTCGCTTTGTAGAGGAAGAGAAAGAGAGAGAGAAAAAAAACGGTGTAATGCTGATCCCCGGTGAGAGAAGAAGATACTGAAATTGAACTAATTCCTTGATAAAAATGAGATCACTTGTTGTGTCGTGGTAGAGAGAGAGAGAGAGAGAGAGAGAGAAGAAGAAGAGGAAAGAAAGAGGAGAGCGAGAGAGAGATGAGAGAGAGAGAGAGAGAGAGAGAGAGAGAGAGAAAATGTAATAGACACACACACACACACACACACACACATATATATATATATATATATATATGTGTGTATATTATATATATATATATATATATATATATATATATATATATATACATATATATATATATATATATAATATATATATATTATATATACATATATATATATATATATATATATATATATATATATATATGTATATATATATATATATATATATATATATATATATATATATATATATCAATGAGAGAAGGACATAAAGACTTGATAAAAGGGTCAATTTATTCCCGACGGTTTCGTAATGTCTTCATTACATTTTCGAGGGCTGTACAAAATAGATAGCATAAAATAAATTACAATAAAGCTAAGAATCTGAGATTTAAAAGTTGCACAATAATTACAAACTTAAAATATTAAAAATACTAAAAAGACACCTTTAAAAAACAAAAAACGTTAACTAAACAGGACAAAAATTATTAAAATAAGTAAAAAAAAAAACCGAATGAAACAAAAAAATTAATAAGACATATTCAAGTAAAGTAAAACTGGACCAACCTATTCAGCGGCAATGCCAAGAATGGAGATAAAAGGAAGAGACTAAGAAAGGTACAGTGTGCCAGCAGAGGTTTGACTATTCAACAAGGGGACGAGTCGTTTAATCATTAACGATTCTAAGATTGTCAAATCGTGGCTGTTGGAAGCTCGTCCTACAACTGTAAAGTCCTTGTTTTTCAATGGAGGTTTTACATATTTTCGAATGATTTCTAATATTAGAAAATTCTGGGTTTGCAATTTTGCTGCCTGTCCTATAACTTACTCCACGATGTGAATCTATGCGTACCTTCAGAAGCCTCCTGGTGGATCCAATATAAGTTCCTAAATTACATTTAGGACAATTGTAGCTATACACACACCCGGAGGACATATAAGGGCACAAACGATCTTTAAACTTGAATAATGACCCAATGGTAACAGGATTAATGGGAATCAAATGAACTTGATAGCTCCAAACTTATTTTGGATATGGTGGGAAAATGTTTTCCTAAAGCATCATCTAATAAAAAAGGGAACTTAGCATAAAAATTCATTTTAGGAACATTAAAATTAGGCATTCTTAGCGAGAAGTACTTGTCTAAAAGCAAGCGAAGTGTCTTAAAGACCAGTTCAGATGGGAAGCAGTTTTCTTTAAAATATTTGCATAAAAAGGCGATCTCATCTTGGAACAGAAACCAATCAGAAGTTAGCGTAAGAGCCCTGTGGAGGAGAGTAAAAACAGAATTAATTTTTAAAATTAAAAGAACAGAAACTATAAAAATTTGACCCCTAAGCCCGTGAACGTTCTTTTCCTAAAAATCGTGGTGTTAAAAATATTATTTTCTCTTAAAACAAGGACGTCTAAAAAAGAAAGCTGATTTTCAATTTCTTTTTCCAGGGTAAACTTAACATTGGAATGTTGTACATTTATAAAATCAAGAAAGGAATCAGCATCATAATTACGTCTAAAAAGGGCAAAGGTATCATCAACGTACCTTACATTTTTATGTGCTCCTCCAGGGAGCACATAAAAATGTTGGCAAAAGTGGGACCGAGAGGACTTCCCATTGCCATGCCATCAACTTGCTTGTATAACTTACCGTTAAAAATAAAGGCTGTGTCCAGCACAGCCAAGCTTAAAAGAGTCTTAAAAAACGTACGGTTAAAACCACTAAAAACTGAGTCGGGTTCGGGAAAAAGCCTATTTAAAATTATACTGATAGTTTCCTCCACGGGTACATTAGTAAACAACGATTCTACATCAAAGCTGGTCATGAACAGGTCTGAATCTTGCAACAAAATTTTTTCTTTAAATTGACTAGAATTTTTTAAGGTGTAATTATTTGTGGTTAATGGCTCAAGCAAGGGAACGAGAAACTTTGCTAATTTGTAATTGGGGGCATTGTATGAAGCAAGAATTGGTCGTAAAGGAACACCTTCTTTATGAATCTTTGGTAGCCCATAGAGGATACCATAAGACGAGCCTGTGACAAACAAATCTTGGTAAGTTTCATTATTGATAATATTTTCACTTTTCAAAGTTCTAAGGAAACGGTTAATTTTATCTTCGCAGCTTCTTCTACGTGTTTCTGTTTCTGCTGAGGATTAGATCGAGGGGATGTGCTCATTTTCATGAACTCGTCAGGCGACGTTATGGTGCTGACTTACTGTCAAAATGCAGGAATTTAGAAAGACATTACCGTAAACTGGAAAAAGCAAAACTTGATCTGGAATTTCTACAGTATTGCTCTTTAAATAACATTGTGCCGAATTTTGTGAAGTTCAAGCTTTATAAATCCTCTCTATATTCGTCACAGTTTTACTCTGAGACTACTAGGAAATTACTTCATATTGAAATAACTAGTAAACAAAGGATTATTGAGCAACATTTAAGTGTCGTTAACAAGTACCGTTCAGAGGTTGTCTCTAGTCTCTCTCTTATCGATAGCATTATTTTTAGGACCCTTTTTAACAAAACTTTACAGGATTTTATTGACAATGTGCAACTACGTCACAACAAAAAGCTAAAAAACTTAGGCATTTCTATTCCTAAATTTGACACAAAACGTACCTCTGTTTTTAACTTTTCTAACTATGTATTATCTAAGAGGGAAGAATTTCTCCTTTCTCTGGGTTTGGATTTCTGCCTGCCTAATTTTAAACCTAACTATTATAAATTTTTTTTGCCATTAGAATCTATTTTTCATAGACTTAAATTGCTGCCTTTTGATGTCCACCTTGGTGATCTCCAAAATCGTTTATTTGAGCTGTCACATAACACTTTCAGAAAACTAAAGACCCAATGGACCCCTTTTTTTAAAAAGACTGATTTTAAGATCCTACAGGAACTATCACAGAAAGAAGACCTCATAATCACCAAACCAGATAAAGGTAAGGGAGTTGTTTTATTGAACAAAGTGGATTATATTACGAAAATGGAAATCATTCTTAATGATTCCTCCAAGTTTCAGATGGTTGGATCTCCCAATTATGCAAACATCTTTAAAACGGAAGATAAAATTAACCGTTTCCTTAGAACTTTGAAAAGTGAAAATATTATCAATAATGAAACTTACCAAGATTTGTTTGTCACAGGCTCGTCTTATGGTATCCTCTATGGGCTACCAAAGATTCATAAAGAAGGTGTTCCTTTACGACCAATTCTTGCTTCATACAATGCCCCCAATTACAAATTAGCAAAGTTTCTCGTTCCCTTGCTTGAGCCATTAACCACAAATAATTACACCTTAAAAAATTCTAGTCAATTTAAAGAAAAAATTTTGTTGCAAGATTCAGACCTGTTCATGACCAGCTTTGATGTAGAATCGTTGTTTACTAATGTACCCGTGGAGGAAACTATCAGTATAATTTTAAATAGGCTTTTTCCCGAACCCGACTCAGTTTTTAGTGGTTTTAACCGTACGTTTTTTAAGACTCTTTTAAGCTTGGCTGTGCTGGACACAGCCTTTATTTTTAACGGTAAGTTATACAAGCAAGTTGATGGCATGGCAATGGGAAGTCCTCTCGGTCCCACTTTTGCCAACATTTTTATGTGCTCCCTGGAGGAGCACATAAAAATGTAAGGTACGTTGATGATACCTTTGCCCTTTTTAGACGTAATTATGATGCTGATTCCTTTCTTGATTTTATAAATGTACAACATTCCAATGTTAAGTTTACCCTGGAAAAAGAAATTGAAAATCAGCTTTCTTTTTTAGACGTCCTTGTTTTAAGAGAAAATAATATTTTTAACACCACGATTTTTAGAAAAAGAACGTTCACGGGCTTAGGGTCAAATTTTTATAGTTTCTGTTCTTTTAATTTTAAAATTAATTCTGTTTTTACTCTCCTCCACAGGGCTCTTACGCTAACTTCTGATTGGTTTCTGTTCCAAGATGAGATCGCCTTTTTATGCAAATATTTTAAAGAAAACTGCTTCCCATCTGAACTGGTCTTTAAGACACTTCGCTTGCTTTTAGACAAGTACTTCTCGCTAAGAATGCCTAATTTTAATGTTCCTAAAATGAATTTTTATGCTAAGTTCCCTTTTTTATTAGATGATGCTTTTAGGAAAACATTTTCCCACCATATCCAAAATAAGTTTGGAGCTATCAAGGTTCATTTGATTCCCATTAATCCTGTTACCATTGGGTCATTATTCAAGTTTAAAGATCGTTTGTGCCCTTATATGTCCTCCGGGTGTGTGTATAGCTATAATTGTCCTAAATGTAATTTAGGAACTTATATTGGATCCACCAGGAGGCTTCTGAAGGTACGCATAGATTCACATCGTGGAGTAAGTTATAGGACAGGCAGCAAAATTGCAAACCCAGAATTTTCTAATATTAGAAATCATTCGAAAATATGTAAAACCTCCATTGAAAACAAGGACTTTACAGTTGTAGGACGAGCTTCCAACAGCCACGATTTGACAATCTTAGAATCGTTAATGATTAAACGACTCGTCCCCTTGTTGAATAGTCAAACCTCTGCTGGCACACTGTACCTTTCTTAGTCTCTTCCTTTTATCTCCATTCTTGGCATTGCCGCTGAATAGGTTGGTCCAGTTTTACTTTACTTGAATATGTCTTATTAATTTTTTTGTTTCATTCGGTTTTTTTTTTTTTACTTATTTTAATAATTTTTGTCCTGTTTAGTTAACGTTTTTTGTTTTTTAAAGGTGTCTTTTTAGTATTTTTAATATTTTAAGTTTGTAATTATTGTGCAACTTTTAAATCTCAGATTCTTAGCTTTATTGTAATTTATTTTATGCTATCTATTTTGTACAGCCCTCGAAAATGTAATGAAGACATTACGAAACGTCGGGAATAAATTGACCCTTTTATCAAGTCTTTATGTCCTTTCTCCTCATTGATGTATATCCGGCTGTGGCCACCGCTGTTTGGATATATATATATATATATATATATATATATATATATATATATATATATATATATATATATATATATATATATATATGTATATATATATATATCTATATATATATATATATATATATATATGCTATATATATATATGTATATATATATATGTATATATATATATATATATATATATATATATATATATATATATATATATATATATATATATATATATATATATATATAATGTTACATCTATTGTGATACTGGAGAGAGAGAGAGAGAGAGAGAGAGAGAGAGAGAGAGAGAGAGAGAGAGAGAGAGAGATTATGGCCACAATACTTGCAAAGAGGATAAGGGGACTCGATAGACGAGGTAAGAACGGGATTGAAGATCGAACGAGTTGTCATAGCATATCCAATCCCGTCGAATTACAAAAGAAAGCTCCGAATGGTCCAATAGAAAGCTCTAATAATTGAGAGCTTAGTAATACATCTGACTAAAACACAGTTCAGAGTCAATAAACTAGGAATAACTACTCTAGAGACCATGAATAAGTTATGGGGTCTATGTTTGATATGTTCACAGTACCAGAAGTTATAGGCAAAGACAGTGAACAAATGAAGTGTGAATAACAGAGAAAGGGAGCTGAAAGGTGTACAAATTGAACATAGAAAATGGAATCATTAGACAAAACAACGATATGAGAAAAAGTGAGATTGAAGCTTGAAGGACGTTTATGATGACAGAGGAGGAAAATAGTAGGGGAGAATGTAAACAGCCCAGAGGAACCCCGCTCAAGATGGAGATGGGGGAAAGTGCCCAGGTAAAATGTGAAGCCATACGTGGGAAATCTGATTGATTAGTCTTCATATTTGGACAAGCCAAACGTTTTAAGAGATTGAATGGAATGTGAAATTAATCCAAGGGCTAAGAGTTGGGAACCCATGACGAGGCCACAGGTGAAAAGGTTTGAAAGGTGTCATAGTTGGTTAAATCTCTTTGCAGTTGCACTGTAAAATAACTGTTAGGAATGGGTTGGAGACAGTTAGATGGAAGAAAGGGAATATGAACGGATGAGTTAATGTCAAAACAAAGAAAGGTGTTGCAGCATCTATCTAGGGACCTCGGAAGAGACACTCCAGAGAATCTCAAGAAATGCTTGAGATGCATTGATGGAGATGCTTTAGATATGCCACATAGATACATAGATTCTTTCTCCTCTCAGCCGACCCCCTTCCCCCACCCACTTACATCGAAAGGGAAAAATAACAGATGAAATACAACCAAATATAAAAAAACAGCTGTCGAGCAAAAACCACTAAATGGATTGCTATCAGTTCTATTTGTTCAACAGACACTCGACGAGTCAGGGAGAGGTGTTCTTTTCTGTCCAGTGATATCTGCTTTGATTTCCTGTATTTTTTTATTGTTTTTATTCTTTCACTTTCACTTACTCCCGTTTTCATTCAGTCTTTTTACAAAATAGAAAGAGAATATCAGTGAAAGCGTGGAATATGCTAGACTGTCTCAGTATTTCAAGAAAACAATATTCAAGTGGTATGGACGTATTTTGATAAAAAAAAGAACAAGAAATTGAAATATGTTCGTTCGCCAATTTGCTGGGCTTTTTCAAGTTTATAATCTCTCTCTCTTCTCTCTCTCTCTCTCTCTCTCTCTCTCTGCTCTCGAAATTTTGTGGTTTTTCAAGTTTCAAAGGTCTATACTGAGCTATTATCATCATATCAACACCAGTCTCTCTCTCTCTCTCTCTCTAGTTCTAATTCTTAGTCAGTTAATTCTAAAATCTCACAACGGAAGGACCAGCGCTCATATTTTACCCCTTAGGCTTCACAATGATTTCTTGACAGGTGTCCCCACTTATCTTCGGGGGAATGGGTAGCCGGGGGAGGGGGGGGGGGGCGCCGGAGGGATGAATATAAGTAGTACCTCTGAATATCCTTTAAACTAAAGATGTGTTTTAATGCCCATTTATTAATGTTCGAAAGTTTCTCATTGTTTACTTGGCTGTATCAAATTATTCACAAATTATTATTATTATTATTATTATTATTATTATTATTATTATTATTATTATTATTATTATTATTATTACATTTTACAAGTATTTATAGCATGCAAGGTCGTGTACAATCGTGTACACCGATTGTACACGACCTTGCATGCTATAAATACTTGTAAAATGTATCTTAATTCACTGTACTGTAAACTCTCATAGATGACTGCCTGTGCGCTGTCGACACGTTAGAGGAATAAACCTAAGACAAATGAAAATCTTTACATGTCCTTAGGAAACTTAATACACCAGCTACATGCTGACGAGAAAAAGATAATAAGAAGAATTGAGAAGATTCTATATAAGTTAAATGCCGTTGAAACAGCTATTGTATTCAATGCTACTGCCCTCAGAGAAGGCCTCCTTCCTAATTATACCCGTCTACGGCTCCATGATCCAGCTGCGACGAGAGAAGACAACACTACATCCTTCAGGAAGACATTGGTGCTCCGCCAGCTGGAAGAGAAGAAGAAAGAGAGGAGAGAAATAAAAAGAGAATTAGATACACTACAAACACAGAGACAAGCAGCTTCCCAAGGAACCCCCCGTCCAGACATTGATGCCGCCCTCCAGCGCCTGCAGCAGAAGGATTACCGCAAGAGAGAAAGTGGAATACTTAAGAAACTTGTGAGGCTTAATGGAGGAAGTTTGAAAATTCCCCGAAAAAAGAATGATTTCATCAACCTCACGGAATATAAACCGACACCCGAAGAAGAAGATCTCCTTAATCTTGGGCTCAATACCCACGTGACAAAAAAGCCAAACCCACACGCCAAGCGCCTGGAGGTCGAAGTCCTCCTTGACTCTATCCAGTCCCTCGAGGACGAAGGCAGGGTCAGGTCGAGCGACTCCCTCCAGCCCTTACTGTTAGCAGAAGCCCTTACCAACCGAGGAGCCCCATACAGAAGCGCTATACTTACCAGAGAATTGAAAGAAACTGCTAAAAACTTGAAATCAAACCAAGAAATAACAATAAGAAGGGCAGACAAAGCTGCTGCCCTAGTGCTCATCAAGACCTCAGAATATCACGAGAAACTGGACCAAATACTGGCTGATCAATCCAAATTCAGAAAAATCAACAAGAACCCCATCGAAGACATCCGACGAGACATTAATAGGACGGTCGAAAGAATCCATGCCGCTAGGAATGCTCCCAGACTTCCCCTTGCCCAGGGTGACTTTAATCCAGGGTATATTTACGGCACCGTAAAAACCCACAAGCCTGGAAATCCTCTTCGCCCTATTATCAGCCAAATCCCAACCCCGACTTACAAAATCGCGAAGAGACTCAATGAACTCCTCACGCCATATATCCCTGACAGGTATTGTCTACAGTCATCTACCGACTTTTTACGTAAACTCCGAGACTCTCCGTCTACAGGTATCATCGCCTCTCTTGACGTCGAGAGCCTCTTCACGAACGTTCCAGTCGACGAGACGATTGAACACATCCTCGACAGAGTATACAGATGTGAGGAGACACAGGCTTTGAACATCCCCGAGGAAGCCCTAAAATCCCTCCTCCTTGAAATATGTACCAAGAAGGCACCATTCACGACCACGAGGACATCTTTATTGCCAGATTGACGGCGTGGCAATGGGATCCCCATTAGGGGTTCTATTTGCCAACTTCTACATGAGTGTCGTCGAAGAAAGAGTTTTCAATAAGATCCCCTGTCCTCCCCAATACTACCGCTACATAGACGACACCTTCATAAAAGTTGGACAGAGAAGAGGACCTTGAAACTTTAAGAAACACCTTCGAAGAATGCTCCGTCCTCCACTTCACATGTGAACGCAGCGTTGACGGTGCCCTACCCTTCCTGGACGTTCGGGTACAGCAGACCCCTACGGGAGGGATACACCACCACGGTTTACAAGAAACCCACAAACCCGGGTCTATGCCTTAATGGGTCCAGCGAGTGCCCAGACAGGTATAAAAGATCGGTGGTAGATGCCTTCGTCCGCCGCGCCCTTACACACTGTTCCACATGGAGAGAAACCACCAGGGAAATCGAAAGGTCTACACAAGTTCTCATTAATAATAACTTTTCAAACCGTATGGTCGAACGCCAAACGAGGGACTCCATAAATAAATGGCACCAAGAAAGAACGACCGTAACTAACGACCAAAGTGGAGCTATAAAAATATTTTATAAAAATCATATGCACCACAAATATTTGGAAGATGAAAAGGCTATAAGGAAAATAATCAAGTGAAAATTGTCTCCCCCACTACAGAAAGTGATAAAATTAGCCTCATAATTTATTACAAAGCATGAAAACCAGCCAGCTGCTTCTTAGAAACAACCCGGCGCCCCCAGAAACGTCTTTGAAGAGAAGGAGTGTCATCTACGAATTCACATGCTCGGTGGATGGATGCCACCATTCTTATATCGGATGACCACTACCAGACTCTCCAAGCGTCTCTCGTGTCATCTTCAAGAAGGGGCCATTTTCATTCACTATAGGGAAAAACACAATAGGAGACCAGAAAGAACTGAGCTTATAAAGAACATAGAAATTATTGACCATGCACCGGACCGAAAACGCCTACGTTATCTTGAAGCTTTACATATATTAGAGAAAAAACCGACTATCAACACGGTAAAAGAAACAGAGTTTCTCCCCACCATCATAAGAAGAAGTGGCGCAAGAAACCAACCGACTACGTATACATCCACGAGAGAGAGAGAGAGGAAGATCGAGGGGGGAGACAGAGAGAGAGAGAGAGAGAGAGATCGAGGGGGGAGAGACAGAGAGAGATGAGAGAGAGAGAAAGAGAAAGAGAGAGAGAGGAGCAAAACAGAGAGAGAAAGAGAAAGAGAGAGAGAGGAGCAGGTAGAGAGAGAAGAGAGAGCGTGAGAAGGAGCGAACGAGAGAGAGATAGAGAGAGAGAGAGGAACTTGCAGAAAGAGAAAGAGAGAGAGCAAGAGAGAGAGAAAGAGCGGAAGAAGTAGAGAGAGGAAAGCGGGAGAGAACGAGCGGAAGATATATCAATTGTACAGCCTGCCGCCCAAGAGGTGGGTACCCCAAACAACACCCAACCGACGCTAATAACCCCGTCCAAACTACGTAGGTCAGAACGCCTCAGGGGGAGATTTCGTTTCCATCCAACGACCAATTAAAATCCGTTCCCACCGACCCGCCCACCGATTGTACACGACCTTGCATGCTATTATTATTATTATTATTATTATTATTATTATTATTATTTTATTATTATTATTATTATTATATATTATTAGTTTATATATATCTTTAACAAATATGTTCACTGACGTCATTATGAACTTCTTCGCCTTCATTATATTATTATTATTTTATTATTATTATTATTATTATTATTATTATTTTTTTTTTTTTTTTTTTTTTTTTTTTTTTTTTTTGCTCTATCACAGTCCTCCAATTCGACTGGGTGGTATTTATAGTGTGGGGTTCCGGGTTGCATCCTGCCTCCCTAGGAGTCCATCACTTTTCTTACTATGTGTGCCGTTTCTAGGATCACACTCTCTACATGAGTCCTGGAGCTACTTCAGCCTCTAGTTTTTCTAGATTCCTTTTCAGGGATCTTGGGATCGTGCCTAGTGCTCCTATGATTATGGGTACAATTTCCACTGGCATATCCCATATCCTTCTTATTTCTATTTTCAGATCTTGATACTTATCCATTTTTTCCCTCTCTTTCTCTTCAACTCTGGTGTCCCTTGGTATTGCGACATCAATGAGTGATACTTTCTTCTTGACTTTGTCAATCAACGTCACGTCTGGTCTATTTGCACGTATCACCCTATCCGTTCTGATACCATAGTCCCAGAGGATCTTTGCCTGATCGTTTTCTATCACTCCCTCAGGTTGGTGCTCGTACCACTTATTACTGCAAGGTAGCTGATGCTTCTTGCACAGGCTCCAGTGGAGGGCTTTTGCCACTGAATCATGCCTCTTTTTGTACTGGTTCTGTGCAAGTGCCAGGCATTCGCTTGCTATGTGGTTTATGGTTTCATTTTTCGTATTGCACTTCCTACATCTGGGAGAGATGTTATTTCCATCTATCGTTCTTTGAAAATATCTGGTTCTTAGGGCCTGATCTTGTGCCGATGTTATCATTCCTTCAGTTTCCTTCTTTAGCTCTCCCCTCTGTAACCATTGCCAATTGTCATCGCTGGCTAATTCTTTAGTCTGTCTCATGTATTGTCCGTGCATTGGTTTGTTGTGCCAGTCCTCTGTTTGTCATTCTCCTAAAACAGAACAGAGGACTGGCTGATTAATTTATTTGAGTACCCGTTATTCACAAGTACTTGTGAATAACGGGTACTCAAATAAATTAATCAGCAAGGAAGTCCTCACAGCCCTGGAGAAATGGTACGGTAGTGAGAGCCCGCAGCCCCGGCCCCAGGATAATATCAAGCTGTACTACAAAGCCTTCATGAGTTCCCATTACCGTGAAGAAGAGGACTCCATCAAGAAAATTATTTCTGAAAATGTATCCCCGACTGACGACACCAAGAATATCGACTTAATCATAAATTACCAGAATCGGAGGACGCGCGACCTTATTATGAAAAATAACCCCTCTCCACAGGTACGAGAACCTCTGAAGCAGACGCATGTAGTGTACCAGTATACATGCCCAGTCCGTGAATGCAGCGACTGTCGAAGAGACTCTCGTGCCACGCCCAAGAGGGGGCTATAAAGAATCACGCCCGCACCAAATATCAGGAGGCCATCTCCCGGGATGTCATCATACAGAACACGAAGATCATCGGGAATGCCCCTTATGCCCGTCGGTTGCGCCTGCTGGAGGCGCTCCTCATCCAGCAAATAAAACCTACACTGAATACGACGCAGGAAGAATTCAGTGACGACTCTATGGAAGACTCTATGGAAGATCATGACGACTCTATGGAAGACAACGCCTCCGAACGAGGTACTCCAGCAGACGATGGAAATCAAAGTAGCCGTGACGTCCTGCAGCGTAGCGCAACGCCCATCAACGTTACAGCGCCGCTTAGGAGGTCCAGGCGTCTGCAGGATATGCTGCAACGCAACCATCGGCTCGAAGAAAGTGGCTTGAGACCTGGCTCAGGCAACCAAGGAAACAAAGACCTACCGCCACCAGCCAATAGGAGACAAGCATGGGGCAGACCCCCTGCTGTCAACCACAGATATAACGAGGACGGACACCGCACCAAGATCAGTCCACCCTCAGCTTCCCAGCCCGAGGATGTCTGGCAGCTCCAGACGAAAGCTCGCTTTAAGAAAGAGAGAGAGAGAGAGAGAGAGAGAGAGAGAGAGAATTGTTAACTTTGATGACTATGGTATCATAGTTTATCTGTAAAATTCAAATATATACACCTATTTTGACCCTGTATTTTACCATGACCTCTACAGGCGCTCTACTAGCCTGTTTAAGTAGCACGGAAAAAGCCGCTATTCGCAAAATAGAGAAGAATCTCTACAAGTGTAACGCTGCTGAAGTAGCCATTACTTTTAATAAAGTATGCTTGAGAGAGGGTCTGCCTAAGTATTATTATATTATTATTATTATTATTATTATTATTATTATTATTATTATTATTATTATTATTATTTGTTGAATATTATTGCTTCTTCAACAAAACCTGTTTAAAAGAGGGCTTCTTACCATATTATTATTATTATTATTATTATTATTATTATTATTATTATTATTGAATAGTTAGCTCGATACAAGAACCATTTCACTAATAAGCAAGGTTTATGGTGAGTGTTTAGTGCTTCATAAGATTTCACAAATTTATTATATAAAAATAAAGTACCTGAAAACTCATTTCCCCACACCTAACGTTTCCCCAATGTCGGTACTATTTCCACAGATATCTAAATATAAATTCTAGCATTTGGTGAATCTAAATTAAGCTGGCAGTTAAAAGTTCTGTATCTGGAGTTAAACGAGGTCATTTTTAAGGTAAAAGTTAGAAAAAAAGTTTATATTTCAGTGAAAAGCTGGATGTTATTTTTTTTTTTTTTTTTTTTTTTTTTTTTTTTTTTTTTTTTTTTTTTTTTTTTTTTTTTTTTTTTTTTTTTTTTTTTTTTAGTTTTGCTGGGACTAGAGATTTGGGGGAATGGTGGGAATATGAAATTTGGGCCAACGGCCAAGCAAAAGGTGGGACCTATGATGATGAGGTGATTCATAGTTGAAAAGGAAAGAGTAGAGAGGTTTGAAAGGTGTAACAGGAGAAGAAATTGAGAGTAAAAAGATTTGAAAGGTGTAACATGAGGCCAAATCGAGAGAAAAAGGCTTGAAAGGTGTAACAGGAGGAGAAATCTATAGTAGAAAGGTTTGAAACGTGTAACAAGAGGAGAAATCGAGAGTAAAAAGGCTTAAAACGTTTAACAGGAGGAAAAATTGAGAATAAAAAGGTTTGAAGGGTGTAACAGGAGGACAAATCGAGAGCAAAAAAGTTAGAAAAGTGTAACAGGAGAAAAACCTTTTGCAATTGCAATATGAAAAAACTGTTAGGAGAAGATGGAGGAAGGTAAGATGAGAGAAAGAGAATATGAAAGGAAATGCAGTCTGAAGAATGAATGGGGACGCAGCTGAGGGCCTTAGGGAAGCCGCAGAGAACCTCGAGGAATTATAATGCCCAAATTCTACCAAGTGAAGGATGCCCAAATTATTTGCCTGTCCACAGCATCATGTCACCTGAGAGAGTGTATCCTGTTGAAACGATTTCAGAGACAGGAAAGAGAGAGAGAGAGAGAGAGAGAGAGAGAGAGAGAGAGAGAGAGAGAGAGTGGGCGGTGGGGGGTTGCTGGGGTGGAAGGGAGTGAGAGATGTGAAATAGGATTGGTTTCGTTTGTATAATAAGCTGTCACTCAATCTTCAGCGCCCAGGAAAAGCTTGTATACCAGGGCAGAGAGAGAGAGAGAGAGAGAGAGAGAGAGAGAGAGATTGCACAAGGTGACAATTGAAAATATCTTGAATTATTTTTTATTAAGATTTTTTGTTCGAGAGGAATTTTGTTATTTTTTTTTTGCAAAAAGAGAGAGAGAGAGAGAGAAGAGAGAGAGAGAGAGAGAGAGAGAGAGAGAGAGGATGAATGATAAAATTGATAAAGAAAAACGAATTGGTTAGTTATTGTCAAAGTTCAAACGAAAATGCAATGCAACAACACGCTTAAACAATACAAATCGTATTTCTATAATTTATTTATGTCTTATCTATCTAGCTATCATTTTATTAATTTATCTATTTTTTCTAGTAACTCTCTCTCTCTCTCTCTCTCTCTCTCTCTCTCTCTCTCTTTAATAGTTTGTATTTCAAACTATCCTATCAGCATTTGGGATGAAACTGGAAACTGTTCATTCTTCCCGGTTTTCCTCTCTCTCTCTCTCTCTCTCTCTCTCTCTCTCTCTCTCTCTCTCTCTCTCCCCAATTAATTAGTTTCCCCAAGACTGAGGCCCAAGAGAATGCTAACCGCTGTTCGCTAGAGAACAGGATTTACTTCTTTGATTAGAAGCTAAACTCACGAAGTTTGTTTTTCTCTTTCTTTCCCCAAAATTCTAAGTTTTTTTTCAAGATCTTTATTAGGATCGTTTTTTAAAATAATTTATGGTATCATCTTTCTGTATCACCTGTCATTACCATCTGTAATTTCTTTAAAAAAAGTATATATACTCTGGAAGCTTTGAATTTCAAGTCCGTGGACCCTATGGTTGCTTGTTGCATGTGAACAGGGGCTCATCTTGCAGATAATAATAATAATAATAATAATAATAATAATAATAATAATAATAATAATAATAATAACAGTGATGGACTCCTAAGGAGGCTGGATGCAACTCGGAACCCCGCAATATAAAAACCACCCAGTCGAATCGGATGACTGTGATAGACAATAAATAAATAAATAAATAAATAGATAAGCAAATAAATAAATTCTTGATTTAACTGTCATTCCATTCTAATAACTAATCTCTTCTTTGTGTATTTCCTGTTATTACCTACTGATACTTCTTTTAAAAATGAAATCCATAATTGTTGTAAGTTTTGAATTTCACAAGTGAATGGTCCCTTTTATTGGGCTGGCTCTATATGAATAGGGTTCGCCTTCTGAATAATAATAATAATAATAATAATAATAATAATAATAATAATAATAATAATAATAATAATAATAATAATAATAATAATAATAATAAATTTTCTCAATACCTATGAGCACAAACGGGTTGTCGAGTGCTTCAGACATAATCACATCACGGTGATCATCCGTGATCAACTTTTAATTGATCATTCCTAACTGATCATTTGTAATCATTTTTGCAAACTGCAACTCGCTAAGCGCATAAGCGCAGACATAGGAATGCTCTCCAGCCCAAAATAGATATTGCCATTATTCATGATGAGTGTTGGGACCCCAGATGAAAAGGGGGGTGGGTGGAATTGGGGTATATGTCAACCATCCCATTAAAGTTGAGAGCGTTGGTAGCCTGGCTCACATCCCAAATTTGTGCAGCCTAAGAGTAGTGTTCATTTGAGAAGGAGGATATTTCGTGGGTATAGAAAACGAAGGGGTAGATATTGGAGTTGGAATATAACAGAAATTTAGGTCAAAGGTCAAGCAAGATTCTGGGGCCTATGATGATGAGGTCATTCAGAGCTGAAACGGAAATTGAGAGTAGAAAGGTTTGAAAGGTGTAACAGAAGGAGAAATTAAGAGTAGAAAAGTTTGAAAGGTGTAACAGACGGAGATATTGAGAGTTGAAGGGTTTGAAAGATGTATCAGGAGGAGAAATAAGAGTGAAACAGTTTGAGATGTGTAACAGGAAAAAAACTGAGAGTAAAAAGGTTTGAAAGGTGTAGCAGGAGGAGAGATTGGTAGTAAAAAGGTTTGAAAGGTGTAACAGGAGGAGAAATGAAGAGTAAAAAGCTTTGAAAGGTGTAACTGAATGAGAAATAAGAGTGAAAAGGTTTGAGAGTTGTAACAGAAGGATAAGTCGAGAGTAAAAAGGCTTGTAAGGTGTAACAGGAGGAAAAACCGAGAGTTAAAAGGTTTGAGGGGTGTAACAGGAAAAACACAGAGTAAAAAGGCTTGAAATGTGTAACAGGAGGTTAAAACCTTTTGCAGTTGCCTTATGGGAACAACTGTTAGGTGAGAGACGAAAAAAGTATGATGGGAGAAAGAGAATAAAAACAGAGATCGCTGCAAAGAACCTTAATTAATGCCTACAGTGTACTGCGTGAGGTGCACTGATGGCACTACCAACCCCTATACGGGATAAACAGGGGAGAAGTTCATTCGGTAAATAGATGAGAAGGTCGTGTAAACGATTAAAAGGAACGCTTAACAATATACCGAAGTCCTGGCGTCCTGTTACCATGGCAACGGTGACGCTGGGTTCTTGAGACAAACGTTGTCTGAGAGCAACTTAGCGCCAAGACGTCTACTATTCATTTAGCTGCTTACGTAAGCTGCATTGCCTGTTACCATAGAATAGTAAGTACGCCTGAAGGTTGGTTAAACTTGGATAATAAAATGAAAAGCGATTCTGATATCTTCCTCTAGGATTACGTTTTTGTTTGTTTGTTAATTTGTATGGTGTTTTTACGTTGCACGGAACCAGTATGATTATTCAGCAACGGGACCAAGAGTTTTACACGTGACTTCCGAACCACGTCGAGAGTGAACTTCTATCACCAGAAATACACGTCTCTAACCCCTCAGTGGAATGCGCGAGAATCGAACTCGCGGCCACCGAGATGGCAGGACCAAGACCATACCAATCACGCCACTGGGGCGCTGGATTACGTTTGACAACTAGAGTTGGCATTTTCCAGGGAGGAGGTCTTTACCAAGGAAAATCAAAGATGTGAAGAATCACCACTCCATCTGGTCTCTGAATGTGTCTCGCATTCTTAAAACAATTAGCTTTTCGTATCAGGAAATTCTGCTGGACAGGAATTGTGTATTGGAAAATTTAAATTATTTTTAGACCAGTTTACCACCTAAAAACCCAGCCAAGACAGAACCGCATCTAGCGTAGATGACGCTACGTTAATTGACCCACTTATGATCGTCTGAAGAGATTTCATACCTAATTCTGTCTACTAAACTCAAAACCCCATAAAGAATGAAGCATCCAGAGAGTCTAGACAGAGTTGATAGGCTGGTGTTTAGTGCCATGAGATAAAAGGCGATTATATTCATTATTCATCCCAAGAAGAAGGAGGAGAAGGAGAGACTCAAGGGTTGGGTGGACGACTTCAGAAGTTCACAAAAAGGGCTGTTTATTCGACTGAACCCCCTGACGATTACGGGATGCCTCTGTGAAAGGGCTAGTGCTGGCATAAGACCAGCTCAGTCTATAACAGCCGTCAACTAGAGGAGGGACGGAGGGATTGCGGTAAGAGATAGTGGGGGCATTAATAGATTAATCTACTTATAACTGACAGAATTTGTCTCAATTTAACTTGACGTATCAGTTAAGATATGTAATGACGAGTGATTTTCCTAGATGAAAAATTGAAATGGCTAGTGCTGGCATAAGTCCAGCTTATTATAAAACAGGCATCAACCAGAGGAGGGACTGAGGGATTATGGTAAGATATAGTGGGGGCATTAATTGATTAATCTATTTATAACTGACAGAATTTGTCTCAATTTAACTGGATGTATCAGTCAAGTTATGTAATGACGAATGACTTTTCTAGATGAAAATTTAGATGTCTTTTGAGTTACAGCTTGGAATTTTGAGGACACAGAAGGATCTTTGAATTAACTTGATTTTTTTTAAAGAGCATTAACCAAAAATTCAGATATTTGTGAAAAAGGCACAAAGATAGAGACGATCCTAGATAAAATATTAGATGTCTTTTGAGTTACAACTGAGAATTGTGAGGACACCGAAGCATCCTTGAATTAATTTTATTTCTTTTTAAAGTAACATTAACCAAAAAATCAGAAGACGCGAATCATCGGCAGCTATGGCAGGATATGGGAAACAGGCGTAAGACGCCTCCTCTGGGGAAGGAGAAAGAAGAGATCCTGCGCAGGAGATCCATGATGGAAGCTGAAGCTGAAGGACATTTTTTGAAGGTAATTATGATTCTTGATTATGTTTCGTAATGACGTTTTTTGCCTCAAGAAGTCTGGGTCTCGTGGATATAATCGATTTCTTGAGGCGAGAAATATACGTTTCTCGTATTACTCTGCCTTTACTTAACCAAGAACTTTGAATTGTAACGAAGTTTTGGTCTGGAAAGAGAGAGAGAGAGAGAGAGAGAGAGAGAGAGAGAGAGAGAGAGAGAGAGAGACCATATCAATTTTTCATTTGCAACTTTACTGCAGTTTCCATTGTAGTCTATGTTAGGTCTGTAGAGAGAGAGAGAGAGAGAGATAGAAAGAGAGAGAGAGAGAGAGAGAGAGAGAGAGAGAGAGAGAGAGAGAGAGAGAGAGACCATATCAAGTTTTTCATTCGCAACTTGACTACAGTTTTCATTGGGCAGTCTTAATTAATTTACTAATGTATTCATTTCATATATTTCATAAATCCTCCTGTATTCTGAGTTATACTTTTTCTCCATAGAAATTCCACAGGCTTCGCCTGATGCATAAAATCATAAATTGCTCTATTTATGCTTGCAGTCACTTCTACTCAAAGAGACAACTATTCCTCTTGCGAATCTTTCCCTCATCCAGGCAAACCTTACACATTCTGGTCAATTACTCAATCCCTTAATTACTTTTGTTTTCACAATCATTCCCCTCCATGAAAGAAAATGCTTTTGGTTTTCTGTAAAAGAAAACTATTGAGATGGCTTTGTCTGTCCGTCCGCACATTTTCTATCCACCCTCAGATCTTAAAAACTACCGAGGCTAGAGAGCTGGGAATTGGTATGCAGATCGTCCACCCTCCAATCATCAAACATACCAAATTGCAACCCTTTAGCCTCAGAAGTTTTAATTTTATTAAAGGTTAAAATTAGCCATAACTGTGCGTCTGGCAACGTTATGACTGGCCACCGCTTGGATGCAATTGAAAGATCCATGGGAGAGGGTTCGCACAGCCTTATACGCTGTGCAGAAAACTCGATATACATTCCATGACTCCCCTTCTCAGCATAGCATCGATTTAATTCACCGGCTAGCCTATATGCTCCATGTTCCAGGAATACTGGAAAATACCCTCTCTTCTGGAAACTATACATTGCCAACAATCAACCACTTTCTGAACACCATTTTCACCAGCTTTCCCTCATTCCCTATTCAGTCCACAACCTCCATTTCTCCCAACTAAGTCATCCCCTTTTCTGTCAACCTGCCTTTGCATCTAAATTCCCTCCACAATAATCCTTCTTTTTTCTCCATCCCATCCAGGCACTGCATCAAACCCTTCCAGAAACTATCTGTTTTTTCCATCTCATTCCTTTTATTCACAACTTTTACACATGATAATAGTTCATTATTCTGATTCATAACTGACAAACATGGTAATAGTTCATTATTTTT
>NC_087210.1:561767-576767 GCF_015104395.2 Macrobrachium nipponense | reverse complement strand
TGCCAATTGTCATCGCTGGCTAGTTCTTTAGTCTGTCTCATGTATTGTCCGTGCATTGGTTTGTTGTGCCAGTCCTCTGTTCTTTCTGTCTTTCTCCTGTCTCTGTATATTTCTGGGTCTTCGTCTACTTTTATTAGTCCTTCTTGCCTGCACATCTTTAGCCACTCGTCTTCACTGGTTTTCAGATATTGCCCCAGTGCTCTGTTTTCGATGTTGACGCAGTCCTCTATACTTAGTAGTCCTCTCCCTCCTTCCTTTCGTGTTATGTATAGTCTGTCCGTATTTGCTCTTGGGTGTAGTGCTTTGTGTATTGTCATTTGTTTCCTGGTTTTCTGATCAATGCTGCGGAGTTCTGCCTGCGTCCATTCCACTATTCCTGCGCTGTATCTGATTACTGGCACTGCCCATGTGTTTATGGCTTTTATCATATTTCCGGCGTTGAGTTTTGACTTGAGTATCGCCTTGAGTCTCTGCATATATTCTTTCCTGATCGTGTCCTTCATCTCCTGGTGTTTTATATCTCCTCCTTCCGTTATTCCCAGGTATTTGTATCCTGTCTCATCTATGTGTTTGATGTTGCTCCATCTGGTAGCTTTATCCCTTCAGTTCTCGTTACTTTGCCTTTTTGTATGTTGACTATTATTATTATTATTATTCTTAATTTATTATTATTATTATTATTAGATTATTTTATTATTATTATTTATTATTATTATTATTATTTGGGAAAAATAATAATAATTAATTATTATTATTAATTATTTGGAAAAAAAAAAACTCTCTATCGCGAGAGTATATATAAGTTCTAAAAGGTACACAATAATAAAAACTGTTGTGAATTCGTGTATAATTTAAAAACGCTTTTACAAAGCTTTCGAGCCCTTCCTTGAGTTCATCATCAGACCAAATTCACTTCAGTACACGGTGTGCCTAATTGTTCATTTGGACTGAAGATGAACCCAGGGAAGGGTTCGAAAGCTCTGTAAAGGGTTCTTAAACTATACATGAATTCGCAACATATTTTATTATTGGGGACCTCTTAGATTATTATTATTATTATTATTATTATTATTATTATTATTATTATTTTTTTTTTTTTTTTGCTCTATCACAGTCCTCCAATTCGACTGGGTGGTATTCATAGTGTGGGGTTCCGGGTTGCATCCTGCCTCCTTAGGAGTCCATCACTTTTCTTACTATGTGTGCCGTTTCTAGGATCACACTCTTCTGCTTGAGTCCTGGAGCTACTTCAGCCACTAGTTTTTCTAGATTCCTCTTCAATGATCTTGGGATCGTGCCTAGTGCTCCTATGATTATGGATACGATTTCCACTGGCATATCCCATATCCTTCTTATTTCTATTTTCAGACCTTGATACTTATCCATTTTTCCCTCTCTTTCTCTTCAACTCTGGTGTCCCATGGTATTGCGACATCAATGAGTGATACTTTCTTCTTGACTTTGTCAATTAACGTCACGTCTGGTCTGTTTGCACGTATCACCCTATCCGTTCTGATACCATAGTCCCAGAGGATCTTTGCGTGATTGTTTTCTATCACTCACTCAGGTTGGTGCTCGTACCACTTATTACTGTAAGGTAGCTGATGTTTCTTGCACAGGCTCCAGTGGAGGGCTTTTGCCACTGAATCATGCCTCTTTTTGTACTGGTTCTGTGCAAGTGCCGGGCATTCCCTTGCTATGCGGTTTATGGTTTCATTTTTCGTATTGCACATCCTACATATGGGAGACATGTTATTTCCGTCTATCGTTCTTTGAATATATCTGGTTCTTAGGGCCTGATCTTGTGCCGCTATCATTCCTTCAGTTTCCTTCTTTAGCTCTCCCCTCTGTAGCCATTGCCATGTGTCATCGCTAGCTAGTTCTTTAGTCTGTCTCATGTATTGTCCGTGCATTGGTTTGTTGTGCCAGTCCTCTGTTCTGTCTGTCATTCTCCTGTCTCTGTATATTTCTGGGTCTTCGTCTACTTTTATTAGTCCTTCTTAGGGCCCCAATTGCACTTCCTTTTAGCCACCACTCGTCTTCACCGGTTTTCAGATATTGCCCCAGTGCTCTGTTCTCGATGTTGACGCAGTCCTCTATACTTAGTAGTCCTCTCCCTCCTTCCTTTCGTGTTATGTATAGTCTGTCCGTATTTGCTCTTGGGTGTAGTGCTTTGTGTATTGTCATATGTATCCTGGTTTTCTGATCAATGCTGCGGAGTTCTGCCTTCGTCCATTCGACTATTCCTGCGCTGTATCTGATTACTGGCACTGCCCATGTGTTTATGGCTTTTATCATATTTCCGGCGTTGAGTTTTGACTTGAGTATCGCCTTGAGTCTCTGCATATAGTCTTTCCTGATCGTGTCCTTCATCTCTTGGTGTTTATATCCCCTCCTTCCCATTATTCCCAGGTATTTGTATCCTGTCTCATCTATGTGTTTATTATTATTATTATTATTATTATATGCTGGAAGAAGACCTTCATTAATACAGGTTTTATTGAAAATCATGGATATTCCAGCCGCGTTTATTTTGTATATAAACGTTTCTCTATTCTTCTTATCACTGTCTATTCTTCTGTACTTAAGTTAGCTATTAAAAGGCCAAATGAGGGATTCATGTAAAAAACGTGGTATTTGTCAAAACCTGTATTATTATTATTATTATTATTATTAGCAAGAAGCAGACCTTCTCGGATACATGTCTTATCAAAAAGAATGGTGGAGTTAACTGAATTTACCTTATAAAGAATTTTCTCTATTTTTTTTATTATTCATCTTACGTTATCTGCGAGACTGCTAAATAATTGGTCTATATTCATGAATATAGGCCAATTATTTAGCCAATTATTTAGCAGACTCGCAGATTATGTAAGGTGAATTATCTGAAAAATAGAGAAAATTCTTCGCATTATTATTATTATTATTATTATTATTTTGGTAGAAGACCCTCTTTTAGGCAAATGCTGTTAAAAAGGATGGCAGAATTAAGCGAGTTGATTTTATATATGGTTTTTTCTATTTTCCTTACAATTCGCTTCTCAGGCTCAGCGATGTTTCTGAGTAACTGGCCAATATTCATATTGGGAATTTTCAAAAATTATAAATGCTGAAGGAATCTTTTATTAGAACAAGATATCAGGTCCAGGTCAAGCAGGGGTCGTCGTCAGTGCTGGTATTATTCCGTGGGCGTAGTCCAGTTCGGGCCGGGGTCGTCTTAGGTTTTAAGGGCTGGTATTGGTGCTGGTATAGCTGGTATCACGTGACGTTTCGACCTTCTCGTAGGTCATCTTCTGACGAGTCGGTTGAAGTGACTGCAGCAAGAAAGTTTGCGGAACGGTATTTATAGCGGCTCGGACCTAGATTTGCATTCTCATTGGTCGGGCCGGTCTTGGACGAAGCCGTGGATCTCGTTGTTGTTGTTGTTGTTGAAGATTAAGCTGGCTTTATGCCAGCACGAGCTCTTGCTCATAGAGCAGCCCGTAGGTCATTTGAATTTTTTTGGATGTGGAAAGGTGATTTTTAAGGATATGAGGTGAGCCTTTATTTATGATTCTATGGGTTATGCATGTGAAATGGTATGATTTGAAAAGGAAAGGAAAGGTGAACAGGCAAGGTTACAAACCCCTTTAAACCCTAAGGTACCCATTAGTAGGAGATAAAGATCGATAGTAGCGAGTCCTGGCGAGTCAGAGATAGCCAGTAAGGAAAACGAAAAATTTATAGTCGTAGAAAAACGGAAAAAAAAGCACATTAATCTATGGAGTTCAAGTACCATATTTCACTTAACGACAATAGAATAAACAGCGCCGATCGTTAGTAATAGAGATTCGGCGAGAGAAAAACGAAATATTATGAGTTTTAGAGAAAGCAAAACAAAAGTAAACAACAGCTTAAGCGGTAGTTAGAGTGACAGTTGAAATATTCGGTCGTTAGACGTGAGGCGGCCGAAAAACGGAGGGGAAAGGAGGGTTGTTTAGTAAAAGAAAAAGCAGTTAATGCTATAAACAACACTTTTCTCGAAGGAGGTCATCTGGAACTGATCTCTAGGTCCAACAGAACGTGGACGAGCTCAGAGACCAGTTGATGATCGTTTTATGCAGAACGGGTAATTGCCTTTGTGGAGTTCTGAATCGAAATTCAGATTGGAGGAAATCATCTGGGAGAGAGATCTCAAAGTTGAGGGCTTCCTGGAAGATCTCTGTAAACAGTCGGTCGTTGAAAGTGTAATGCTTGTCGGATAGAGCTCTATGAATGAAGGCATTGAATTCGTCATAGGTCATCAGGATCTTGTTTATCCCTTATTCCCCTACGAAGCGGAATTCACTTCCAGAGGCGACGGATTTGAGTTTTGCTTTGCCGGTCTGGACATCCATGTCTTTTTTAACTGGGAACTCCTCCGTTTGTGTTCCCATTTCCTTGTGCAAAATGGGAGCTACAGCAGGCGTCTGGATTTCCATTTCTTCGATCGTAGTTTCTTCTTCTGTCTGAGTTCCTGCTTCAACACGAGCAGGAGTCGACGTCGTCGGCGATGCGAAGGCTGGGGGGGTATCCTGAGGGGTTGGGGGAATTGACTGAGGGGTTGAGGGAATAACCTTAGGGGTCGGGGGGGTTGGAAGGGGTTTGGGAATTGGAGGTTGGAGGGAGGGAAAGGATGATGGGTTTGGGATGTAGTGACGAGGTTTGGGGTGTTCTGTAGGGGAAGGTTGAAGAGCTTGTGGTGGAGGTGGCCGATTGGTTAGTTCGTGGATCAATACGAGGTTCTAATGGTGGTCGTCTTGAGGGCGATGGTTGTCGTTCTCGAGGTCTTGCTGGCGGTGGGAAATGCCCTTCATCCTCCAGATTTTTTCCAGTCTGACAGGGCACCCCTTGAACCATGCATGATGAGACTGATGGCAATTTGGGCATCGGGCAACAGTGTGGCCTTTTGCTTTAAATTTGTTGAGGCAAACGTCGGTCTCATGCTTTTGGCTGCAGATTCCACAGACATGCTGGGCCGTGCACTCCCTCCTGTGATGCCCAAACCTCTGGCACTTGAAACACCTGAGAGGTTCGGGGATAAAGGCTTCGGTCTTGTAGTTTCCGAGGATCCCAAGGCTGATGAAGTCTGGAATTTTGCCTCTAAACGTAGCTTCGACTTTTTGAGTTTCTTCTTCAGTACCATCTCTGTTTTTCACTTTGCAACGTGAAGCAGTCAATATGCCTGGTACTTCGAGAATCCGTTCAATAGTGACATATTTAGGGACTTTGCAGATCATTGCTTTTGATGACTTCTCAGCAGGGTCCAAAAGGAGGCATAGAGGATCGTTCTTCAGGAGGTCTGCCGACTGTTGGTCCTTCGGGGTAATAATGAATTCCCCTTTCAGATTCGGTCGGGCTTGGAGTTGTGCTTCAGGGTATTTTTTCTCAAGTGCTAGGACGGTGGATCTCGCCTCGAAGGTCTCGGGGATTCTCTCGTGCGAGCGCCACAGTAGCGTGCCTGGGGATGAACGTCAGGAATTCCGTCTGTAGCAGGAATCGTATCATCCTGTGGGGGTTCCTGATTATCTGGCATCGTCGGGGGGTCGCTCGCTGCTCTCCGGACGGCGGTGGGAAGGAGAAACGTTTCTTGAGTGATATTCAAGTTTGGTTTCTCCTTGCCTATATGGAGGGCTTCTAGGAGGCGCAGACGTCGGGGATCCGTTGTTTGATCGATTATGGTGATATTAGGGATAATATCATTTCTTCTTATCCGTTTGTTATGAGCAGTCCTGGCGTGGTTGAATATGGCTCCTTCTTGGGCGTGGCAGGAGATTCGCTTGGAGAAACGCATGGAGGTCATACCGACGTATTTGCCGAGGCATCCTCGGACGGGGCATGTGTAACGGTAGACCACACTCGTCTTCTTCAAGGGATCCTGCAGACGAGTGTGGTCTACCGTTACACATGCCCCGTCCGAGGATGCCTCGGCAAATACGTCGGTATGACCTCCATGCGTTTCTCCAAGCGAATCTCCTGCCAACGCCCAAGAAGGAGCCATATTCAACCAAGCCAGGACTGCTCATAACAAACGGATAAGAAGAAATGATATTATCCCTAATATCACCATAATCGATCAAACAACGGATCCCCGACGTCTGCGCCTCCTAGAAGCCCTCCATATAGGCAAGGAGAAACCAAACTTGAATATCACTCAAGAAACGTTTCTCCTTCCCACCGCCGCCCGGAGAGCAGCGAGGGACCCCCCGACGATGCCAGATAATCAGGAACCCCCACAGGATGATACGATTCCTGCTACAGACGGAATTCCTGACGTTCATCCCCAGGCACGCTACTGTGGCGCTCGCACGAGAGAATCCCCGAGACCTTCGAGGCGAGATCC
The DNA here is from genome assembly GCF_015104395.2 of Macrobrachium nipponense. Taxonomy (NCBI): domain Eukaryota; kingdom Metazoa; phylum Arthropoda; class Malacostraca; order Decapoda; family Palaemonidae; genus Macrobrachium; species Macrobrachium nipponense. The sequence continues at coordinate 570,406 of NC_087210.1, read as the reverse complement.
ACGGCTTCGTCCAAGACCGGCCCGACCAATGAGAATGCAAATCTAGGTCCGAGCCGCTATAAATACCGTTCCGCAAACTTTCTTGCTGCAGTCACTTCAACCGTCTCGTCAGAAGATGACCTACGAGAAGGTCGAAACGTCACGTGATACCAGCTATACCAGCACCAATACCAGCCCTTAAAACCTAAGACGACCCCGGCCCGAACTGGACTACGCCCACGGAATAATACCAGCACTGACGACGACCCCTGCTTGACCTGGACCTGATATCTTGTTCTAATAAAAGATTCCTTCAGCATTTATAATTTTTGAAAATTCCCAATATGAATATTGGCCAGTTACTCAGAAACATCGCTGAGCCTGAGAAGCGAATTGTAAGGAAAATAGAAAAAACAATATATAAAATCAACTCGCTTAATTCTGCCATCCTTTTTAACAGTATTATTATTATTATTATTATTATTATTATTATTATTATTTTAGGATAGGGTATTTATGATTTATTTATTATAATGAAATTGTAAAAAGATAAATAATGTGCATGTTAAACAGTAACGAACAATTATTCCTAATTTTAAATAGCGTATTCATTTTAATTTTCGTTGGTGAAACAACGCTCCATTTGACTGTAGGTTTCAGCGCGCTCACTGAGTAAGCTTGAGGTTGGGTCACGCCTTTTTAACCTTGTAACTAAATATATTTTTAACACCAATGTGGCTTTTAAAACCCAATATCATTATTATCGAATAATGTAGAGCTTATGGGGACCATTGTAGACAGTTTGAAAGTATTGGGATGAGGTAGGCATAGAACGAGATGGCTGTGGTAATGAAATTAAAACTATCACACAGCGAAATAATAACTTCAGTAACTCCTCTCTCTCTCTCTCACCTTCAGTAACTCCTCTCTCTCTCTCTCTCTCTCTCTCTCTCTCTCTCTCTCTCTCTGGAAGTAGCATTCACTCCTTCTGGGAACTCTGTGTCAATCAACACAATGGGTTGTTTTCTCCAATACATGAATATTCGCTCAGTATTCCTAGAAAATAAACCTTCTGTGATTATGCCATCTGTATTAAGTAATGCTTTATCCATTCTTTATCCCTCCTTGTTCTCTCATTTATTCTTTAAATTACAATTCCGGATGTAATTTTGTGTTATGCACTGAAATATGTTCAGATTATTTTTCTCGTCTTTTAGGGATTTATAAAGTAGGGGGTTATCAGTAATAAAAATGCTAGGAACAGTTATACATTACATGCTAATGTAATGTATAACTCTCTCTCTCTCTCTCTCTCTCTCTCTCTCTCTGTCGGAACCTCATTGTACTGCGAAATGATTTTATGAGGAATTCTCAGACAATGGATTGTTTGAAAAGACAGAAATATGTCTGAGAGAGAGAGTAGTATATGTATGTATGTGTTTGTGTGTGTGTGTGTGTGTGTGTGTGTGAGAGAGAGAGAGAGAGAGAGCGTCTCTAATTTTTCATCCCGTTCATATCACACCTGGAAGCCCTTTTCTTAGTAGCCAAATGATATACAGATGGTCATTACGACAGATCCTTTAAATGATTCTCTCTCTCTCTCTCTCTCTCTCTCACACACACACAGATTCTCCGGGAAGGAAAAATGACCAGGGTCTTCTCATAATCCTTTCCCAGTCTGGGTCTGGGAAAATGGATGTAATAGATTTTGACTCATATCTGGGATTAATTAAGAAGGAAACGTTTCTCTAACTCTTCTGTTTGTGTTCTCTCTCTCTCTCTCTCTCTCATCTCTCTCTCTCTCTCTCTCTCTCTATCTATATATATATATATATATATATATATATATATATATATATATATATATATATATATATATATAATATACATATCTATATATATATAATATATATATATATATATATATATATATATATATATAATATATATATATATATATATATATATATATATTATATATATATATATATATATATATATATATATATATATATATATATATATATATATATATATATATATATATATATATATATATATATATATATGTATTATATATATATATATATATATATATATATATATATATATATATATATATATATAAATATATATTAATAAATAAGCGAATACCACAGGAAAATGATAGTCAGAAATCCAAGCACTTTCGTCTTTACTAAGACATTGTCAAGGAACGAATGAAATACAATTGGAGAGAAAGGTCTCAGGTACACAAGATCAAGAATACCAGATGGTTAATTGTCAAAAGGGTAAAAATTAAAAGAGATAATCCAGGATTATTGGATATCACACAGTCACAAACCTAAACAGATTTGATCCTAACCGAAATTACAAAGTATCTTTACAGTCCAAAACATGTAAAAATGAATATAATAATTTTGTTGCTTATATTTATCTACAACTTTTTTCATTATGAAAGCATCAAGTTTAAATAAACCAAGACTTAAATTTAGAACTTTTCCATTATTTAACTGTGTCATTACATGGGATTAAGGCTCTTGCTTGACTCCAGTTAATAGGATGATCTAAATCTCTCATATGTACGAATAATGCATTCGATATTTGCCCAGTTCTCACAGAATATTGGTGCTGTTTGAGACGTTGTGAAAGAGATATACCGGTCTGTCCGTATAGACTTTATCACACTTTTTGCAAGGAATTTCATATATGCCGCCTGGAAGATCTTTAGGAGAATTTTTGATTACTAAACTCTTGACATTAATATTACTGAAAACAACATTTATGTTAAAAAGCTTTAAAATTCTAGGAATATCTAAAAACCTTTCATCATAGGGTAATTTTAGAATGTTATGCTTACTAAATTCAAGTTTGTCATTAGTTGAATAAAATGTTTTTCTAGCTCTTTTCCATGCCACATCTATAAAAGTCCTTGGGTATTTGAGTTTCAATGCAATATCATAAATAGTTTTAATCTCAGCGTCAATAAACTGCGGGCTACAGACACGTAAAGCCCTTAGGAACATCCCAGAAAAAACAGAGAATTTAGCATTTTGATGGTGATTGGAGTAGTAATGAACAAAAGAGGCAATGTTAGTTGATTTCCGATATTTACTTGAATATTTGGAGGATGAATTAGAACGCCATGACATTCCCTTAACTGTAGCAAACCTCATTAGTCTCATAAGGTTATGTATCAAAGATAGTAAATTTTGTTTTAATGGCGAATTTTTTGTACAAAAGTTTAGCATGGCTATGGGTAATCCCTTATCTCCTGTCCTTAGCAATATTTACATGAAAATTTTTAAAACAAAACTCTTACCAAGAATTTTGCCCCAAAAAGTTATATGGTTTAGGTATGTGGATGATATTTTCTGTATTTGGCCAGTACACGAAAAGTTCCAGGAATTCCATAATAATCTCAATAATTTAGTCCTTTCTATAACATTTACTGTAGAGAAAGAAAGAAATTGTAATTTGAATTTTCTTGATGTCATTGTCCATAGAAATGATAGAAATTTCACCTTTTCAGTCTCTCGGAAATCAACTAACATTGCCTCTATTGTTCATTACTACTCCAATCACCATCAAATGTTAAAATCTCTAATTTTTCCGGGATGTTCCTAAGGGCTTTACGTGTCTGTAGCCCGCAGTTTATTGACGCTGAGATTAAAACTATTTATGATATTGCATTGAAACTTAAATACCCAAGGACTTTTGTAGATGCGGCATGGAAAAGAGCTAGTTAAACAATTTATTCAACTAATGACATACTTGAATTTAGTAAGCATAACATTTTAAAATTACCCTATGATGAAAGGATTTTAGATATTCCTAGAATTTTAAAGCTTTTTAACATAAATGTTGTTTTCAGTAATATTAATGTCAAGAGTTTAGTAATCAAAAATTCTCCTAAAGATCTTCCAGGTTGCATATATGAAATTCATTGTAAAAAGTTTGCTAAAGTCTATTAAGGACACACCGGTAAATCTCTTTCACAACGTCTCAAACAGCACCAATATTCTGTGAGAACTGGGCAAATATCGAATGCATTATTCGTACATATGAGAGATTTAGATCATCCCATTAACTGGAGTCAAGCAAGAGCCTTAATCCCATATAATGACACAGTTAAAAGGAATATCATTGAATCTTGTTTCATCAAGTCAAATAATGGGAATGTTCTAAATTTAAGTCTTGGTTTATTTAAACTTGATGCTTTCACAATGAAAAAAGTTGTAGATAAAATAGAGAAGAATCTCTACAAGTGTAACGCTGCTGAAGTAGCCATTACTTTTAATAAAGAATAACAATAACAATATTTGGGCAAAAGGCCCTCTTTTAGGCAAACTTTTTATAGAAAAAAAACAATATATAAAATCGAATTGTTTAATTCTGTCATTCTCTTTAACATAATAATAATAATAATAATAATAATAATAATAATAATAATAATAATAATAATAATAATAATAATAATAATAATAATAAACGTCCCTGACTCTGTATATCCTCGAGAAATAAAAAAAATATATTCTTGCAATTGATGGTACAATGAGATTTACAATTTAGAATTAAATTGTAAATCTCACTGCTGGAAACGTTTTCCAGTTTAAAAGAATTATCTTTCAGTGATATTACCTCCTATGTGTTCGTTTCATGTCGTTTTGATATTTTCGATTTTTTTAAGTTTTCTGTAAAAGAAAACTCTTGAGATGGCTGTATGTCTGTCTGTCTGCCCTTAGATCTTAAAACCTACTGAGGCTAGAGGGCTGCAAATTGGTATGTTGATTGTCCACCCCCCAATCATCAAACATACCACATTGCAGTCCTCTATCCTATAGGTAGCAACAACACAGGCCACCACCGGGTCCGCCCTTAGATCTTATAAACTACCTAGGGTAGAGAGCTGCAAATTGCTATGTTGATTTTCCACCCTCCAAACATGACATACCAAATTGCAGCCCTCTAGCCTCAGTAGTTTTTATTTTATTTGAAGTTAAAATTAGACATGGTCGTGTCTCAGGCAACGTTATAGGTGGCAACAACACAGGCCACCACCGGGTCCGCCCTTAGATCTTAAAAATTATCAGGGCTAGAGGGCTTCAAATTGGTATGCTGATCGTCGACCCTCCAATAATGAAACATACGAAATTGCAGCTCTCTAGCCTTATTAGTTTTTATTTTATTTGAGGATAAAGTTAGCCACCGCCGGTCCTAAAAGTTTCATGGGCCGCGTCTGGTGAGTTTCATGGGCCGTGGCTGAGAGTTTCATATAGCATTACACGCTGTACAATACCCAACTAGAAGAGGCCCAAGAATGCTTAGTGGAGATTTCGGGAATCTTGAATCTCGTAAGAAAAGAAGTAATGTTCCTAGACGTGTTCTACTGACTGGATTCGGAACTGGAATATGAATGTTTAGGGCAAAGGCCAAGCGCTGGGACCTGTAAGGCCATTCAGCGCTGAAAAATAGCGCTCAAACAATTGCTAGGAGAGGTTGGAGGAAAGTGAGATGTACGTAAGCGAATAAGAACGGAGGGACAAACAAAGAAACGAAAGGGGTTACAGCTAGGGACCTTGAGTGATGCTTAGTGTGCACAGCTTGGGGCGCGCAGATTTTTCATTGATTGGTCAACGTCGAAATACGTCACATAAACACACACACACACACACACGCACACAAAACAGATCCTCATCCCCTGAAAAAAAAAAAAAAACACCAACAATTACATTCTTCTCAAGAGCAAAATAAGTTTCGAAAACAAAGACTCGTCCATAATTACAAAGTAAAAATAAATTTGTAATTATTCGAAAATGTCACCGGCCATTGCGTGGTTACCTGATAGTATATTTTTCACAAGGCGACATAACGGTTGGTAATTGGATCGCATTTTTTACAAGAAAAGACTTGGAATATATATATATATATATATATATATATATATATATATATATGATATATATATATATATATATATATATATATATATATATATATATATATATATATATATATATGTCTGTGTGTGTGTATAAATTTATTTACATGTATATATATATATATGTCAGAACATATATTATTTATGAAAATTTCACTGAGAGAGAGAGAGAGAGAGTAGAGAGAGAGAGAGAGAGAGAGAGAGAGAGAGAGAATTGAGTCTATGGGGGAACCTTCGTCAAGACTCGTTACAGAGAGAGAGAGAGAGAGAGAGAGAGAGAGAGAGAGAGAGAGAGAGAGAATTGAGTCTTTAAGGGAACCTTCGTCAAAACTTGTTACAGAGAGAGAGAGAGAGAGAGAGAGAGAGAGAGAGAGAGAGAGAGAGATTTGTAACTGAGAGAGAGAGGGTCTATGGAGGAACCTTCTACAAGACTTGTTACAGAGAGAGAGAGAGAGAGAGAGAGAGAGAATTGAGTCTATGGGGGAACCTTCGTCAAGACTTGTTACAGAGAGAGAGAGAGAGAGAGAGAGAGAGAGAGAGAGAGAGAGAGAGAGAGAGAGAGAGAGATTAGGGAGAATGCCCCCCAGCCTAACTTCAAGTCGGAAAGTTGGTCTGGGTTAAGCTCAGAGTGTTTGGACAGTTGCCCCTTAGAACTCCTCTCGTAGCTAGGCCTAAAAAAAATATTTAATGTGCACGAATGTCCTACGTGGATTACTCAGAGAGAGAGAGAGAGAGAGAGAGAGAGAGAGAGAGAGAGAGAGAGAATCCAAATAGTACTAGACGATTTTAAATCTCCAGTAAGGATAATGGAATAGCAAATATTTCTACGAAATTCTCTCTCTCTCTCTCTCTCTCTCTCTCTCTCAGTTACAAATCTGTCTGCTGTCTCTCTCTCCCTTTTAGTGATGAATCTCTCTCTCTCTCGCTTAGTAGGAAAGTGAATGGAACACTAATTTATATAAACAGAATAAAAGACAGATTTGATAATGAAATGCGCAAAATGGTTGTTCAGTCGCTTGCGTTATGCTTAGTAAACTACTGTTTGAAGGTATGGGGCACTACGTCTAAACAACAACAACATCGAATACAAAAACTCCAAAACTTAGCGGCAAAAGTGACTGATGGGAAGGGAAAGAAATACGATCATGTAACCCCAATTTTAAAGAAATTAGAATTGCTAAATATAGAACAAAGAATACAGTATGACTTAAGTCTGTTAATTTATAAGATATTGAATAATTTATTACCAACATGGATTTTTCCTCTGACATTAGTTGGATTTAGAAGTGACAGAACAACAAGAAATAGCAACGACCTTTACGTGCCAAGGACAAATACCGAGCTGGGTAAAAGATCGTTCACTGTACAGGGTCCTTTAGCTTGGAATAAACTAACAACAGCTATAAAAACAACTGTTAATATCAATTCTTTCAAATCAGCTCTGAAGAAACATTTTTTGCCGATAGGTTGATAACGCTTTATACTGCATTTCCAGAATTGTAACAATAGAAGGGCAACTTTCTAAATCATAATGATTCCTATTTACGCATGTAAGTAAAATTATACATACTATTTTGTATTTTTAAGATGTTAGATCATTTTTTTTTTTTTTTTTTTTTTTTTTGGTGTAAACTGTGAGTAGTATGAAATGTAACTCATGCATTGCAATATATTTTATCCTTTGTAAGATACAGAATAGCCAATGTAAATATTGGAAATAAAGCATATTATTATTATTATTATTATTATTATTATTATTACTCTCTCTCTCTCTCTCTCTCTCTCTCTCTCTCTCTCTCTCTCTCTCTCTCTCTCGTTATTACGAGACGCTTTCGCTAATAAATGGAGACGAGAATAATCTATGGACGTTTGTTTTGAAAAGGATGACCTTAGGCCTAATCTGTAGAGACGGAGGTCTGCACCGTTTACCTAACATTATTTCTAAACTGTTATTCTCTTATCTTTATTTTCCTTTGTTTTTGGACAATTTAAAACATCAGTCGATAAAGATATGTCTTTGTTATCTCTAAGTATAGCGCAGTTATGAGTCTAGACTTCACTGCACTGTCGAAATTTTGAAAATAGGCCTCTTATTTCACCTTACTCGGATAGTAAGCCTACAGGCTACTTTGTTACTGTTGTTTTTGATGTCCTTGTTGTTTTTGCTGTTGTTGTTCTTGTTGTGTGGGGTTAGGAAAGCCCTATGGAAAAGCTTAGAAAGGTCCAGTATTCCTCTCGATTCCAGTGGGAACAAGGATTATCTGTGTGTTATTCGAGGCGTTAAATATGCTCTCTCTCTCTCTCTCTCTCTCTCTCTCTCTCTCTCTCTCTCTCTCTCTCTGCTGCGCGCTGGTGCTCCATGAATCACTGCGTCTAATTTATAGTACTATACAATGGCTTGCTGGTTGAAGCTGAGGAGAGAGTACTTGGGCTGTCATCTTGTTAATGTCTAATTATCTATTTCCTAGATTTTATCAACGCTAGGCGCATTATGTTATAATGTGTATGTATAACACACTCAGACACACACACACACACACACACCACACAGAGTTTCACAAGCATACTCCAGTTAAGTCTAGTTCACTCGCCTGTCAAATTAGTCGGACATAATAATTCGCAACTTGGTTAGATCCTGCTAAATCCTGTATGTTCTTCGTTATACTGCAAAATAAGCGTCTACGCATACTAATTTCGTCAGATAACGAAAAGAGGGAAA